>NW_017307240.1:352124-399976 GCF_000935625.1 Nanorana parkeri | reverse complement strand
GCTCTAACAGCAGATCAAAGGGAGATCATTACTTGATCATCCCTTTGATCTCTCTTCCTGTCCCCGAATGCAGGAAGTGATGTATATTACATCACTTCCTGCATTCAGTGTCACTCTCCGGTGCAGAACACCGGAGAGAAGCTGATGAAGCAGATCTCTGCTTCATCAGCTTCTCGGGGGGTCCTTAGGTGACATCAGAGGTCTTGGAGACCCCTGATGTCTCCATAAAGAGGACCTGTTTGGTGAATTGGCAATTACATAGGGGATTCCTTAGTCCCCTATGTTATAGCAATAAAGTTAAGTCTATAAAAAAAGGTTTAAAAAAAAATTACAGCATTAAAAAAAAATAAAGAAGCTAAAAAAAATATTCACAAATAATAATTAAACAAAATAAACATGACGGAATAAACATCAGTCAAAGTACCGCAGCGCTGAATACTGAAAAATGGCCTGGCCAGGAAGGGGGTAAAACACCATGGCCTTTAAGTGGTTAAAAACAAAATACACTTAAGGATATAACAATGATTACAGAACTGCATTCATTTTTTTTTCTGCCTGGAGTTCAGCTTTAAGGAACCTTCAACTGTACATGATCCATGTCATGTTTGTATGCTGATATTGTCATAATAAATTAAAGAATACAATTTAATGTCATCCGTGGATTTATGACGACCCACATACCTAGTTTATTTTAATATATGAATTTCTCAAGTAATGATAGATTCCAGTAAGGCTGTTCATATGTTTTTCAGATAATAATAAATATCAATCAAGTATATCTATGATAAATGCATACTTAACACTGAACGATCAATATTTTGTGTAAAATTATTGTGGCTTGTCTTTCCCATAGGAATCAACTTCTTTCTTTTTGTCTTATTGTGTACATACATAAAATTCATAAACTATATCTTAGGCAGTGTCTGCAATGGAGTGGAAAATGGAACTGAGATTGTGTTTATTTCAGTTAAATTGCTTTGGCCAAGACATTTCAGTTGCCAGAAAAGTGATATGATTGTTGTATTTACTTACTAGGGTAATAACCATTTGACATGTTTTGCATTTGTGAGCACATGAGTCAAAGTGGTTGCGATATAATAGCTGCAAGTAATAGCTCTGAAAAGAATACTGCGTGAGTTATTGTTTCATTCAATTAGCTTTTCTGTGGCTCACTCTGTTTTGTACAATTATTATTAGTTTGTACATTGCTATCATCTTCTGTGGCGCTAAATTAAGCTTAGCAGCCAAGAGTATGCAATACAGATACATAATAGCACACAAGAAAACACATACAACACAAGCAAAATACAATACAAGACTCCTTGTAGTGATAATTCTAAGTTATGCAGCTATGTCTGCCCAAATGTAAAAACATACAGTTGCTGAGTAGAAATCGCAAATGTACACAATTTTGATATCATTGTCTCTGTTGCTAAACAGAGAGGTGGCAAATAAAATACTGGATCCAGTCCTGTATTTGTGGAAAGGCCCAGTATGGTTTTGGGTGATAGTAAGCTGTTTTAGTATTTTAAGGTGTTTCACTCTTAAAGCAAAGACAAAGAGTCCAGGAGATGTTGGCCCCAGAGGTCAATCTTGGTAGTTTTTGCTTTAGGCCATACAGTGCAGATATACAGTATGTGAAAATGCAAGTGTACACTAGACCCCAACCAACCCCTATCACTTAATCAAGCACATAGTTGTTCATTTACAAAGGTATATACTGTAGATTGTCCACTTTTCAATGGAATTGTCATGTGCAAGGAAATAAAAAATATGTTTTCCTGTGTTTAGAAAATATTTCTGATACTTAATATAATTTGGAGTAGAATTTATGGAATTTTCCAGCCATTATTATGGTGGCTTTGGGAGCTACCCGGATTATAGCCAGATAAATAGTTTCAGAACAATTTCTCAACAAAATATGTTCTACAGGGAATTTAAAATGGTTATAGTATTGTTATTAATTTAAAGGAGAACTATTTGGGTTAAGGCTTTTCCCCATAGTTCTCCTTAGGGTAACGGGAGGACACAAACTAGCATTCTCCCGTCACGTCTCCCGGCAGAGAGCCGTGACAGGATCGAGAGGTGAGCGAACGCCGGTATGTGTTAGCTCACTTCCCGATCTACTGAGCCGACCTGTGACAGTCTCATTGTCACAGGTCGGCTAGAACTATGAGGTGAGTGAAAAGCACTCACCTCATAGTTCTCCTTTAAGCTCATACATTTTTATTAGGGCATGTTTTATATCTCTTTTATGATACAGTACATTTACAAGCTTTTTTCACAAATAAACATTTAATAAATGACAAAGAATTTCCAGAATTGCATGATTTATCTAAAAAAAAACAGCACAGAACAGCCTGCTTTACTTTAGTTTTGTCTGATTGCAGCTATGCAATCTAAGTTAATCCTCTGGCGCTAACAGCAAACAACTATACAATATTCAATAGACTGGCCCCAGGGGTGGTTTTCCTCCTTAGATCGGAAAACTCTCGTCCATACATGCAAAGAAAACACAAAACAGAGTGACCAACCCTGCGCAGTACGGATTTATGAATATAAATTTGTTAAAAACAATACAGGCTACTCACAAGTGTAGCAGCAAACTAGCTTGTCAACAGACTCCGGAAATGAGAAGCTGTCAGTACAAAGATTACATAGGAACTCTCACAGTTGTCAATCAGTGAAACACAGATGCCGGCATAGGCTGTGATTGCAATGTCCTGAGAAATGCATTTCCTGAGACACGCCCCCTTTAAGGGGCACACCCCCTGTATTGTTTTTAACAAATTTAAATTAATAAATCAGTACAGGTTTGGGCACTCTGCTTTGTGTTCTCTTTGCATGACTGCAACTACAGACTGCATATACACACGGGATTGAATGGCTGTTTAGTAATTACTAAATTAGTAATTACTAAACACTATGGACCCCAACCCTATTGACACCATTGTTGTCAACCAACCGACAAGCACCTGGAGTCCATCCCATATGGCAGCTTCCTATCCCATATGGGTTCATTGCACTTCTCCCATTTTCCCGTTACACTCCTTGTTCAATATCCTTATTCTCTCAGCCCCACTTATAATAAGCCTACCAAAAGACAACTAGAACACGCTTTCAAACAATTTTCTTCCTTATACTGTGACAGACTGCAGATCACTGTTATCCTAGCGATGCTTCGAGTTTAAGCACATTCATTGTATAGCGCTTTTTCTTACATATATTTTATATAGATATATATATTTTATGTATATCTTTTATTTATATCTTTTTTATATATTTTTATATATTTAATATCTATTCTTAATATTCATGTATCTCTTATACACAATTTTTGCATACTTATGCTATTTTACGTAACATCATGCATTTTAATATATACATGTT
This sequence comes from Nanorana parkeri, assembly GCF_000935625.1. NCBI lineage: Eukaryota > Metazoa > Chordata > Amphibia > Anura > Dicroglossidae > Nanorana > Nanorana parkeri. Next base: position 396,586 of record NW_017307240.1, on the reverse strand, counting down.
TATATAAAACGCCGGCTTAGGGTTACACATGTATATGTTTTAAGTTTTCATCTAAACCTTGCCTCATAAAGCCGATAAAGATTGACCCTCTACGATTTTTCATTCAAAGATGTATATTTGCATTCATGTTTACTCGTTTTTACTTATGTTCATATTCATTTCTATTCACACTTATGTATATACATAGTGCTACTGACTTGTCAGTTCTTCAATCATTTTAATCATGTGTTTTGAATATATTGTTGTCAATTTGCTATGATTATCATTCCATGACCTCAACCCCCCTGCTAAGGAGTGGGGCATAATGTTGTCCCCTCCATCTGACTCGTAACTCCTTCCATTCAGTTCCAGAGCTTCTCCTCCCCCTTTCTCTTCCCCCACATGACTCGCATATGCCCGTGTCACCGGGCCTGACTGAAATGAACATTGGCTGTCAGTCATTATGAGTCACTAGGGGGTTCACCATCATCAAATCTTCCTGATTGGCCAGATTATCACGTGCCCTTTCGAGGCGGAGCCTACGCCCGCTGCTCAGTCCGATAGTGTAGGAAGTAATGGGAGGTCTGATTCATTTGAACTCACCTCATTAGCATATACTGCCTATTGGTCTATCCTCCTACTTAAGGAGACAACTAGGAGGTTGAGGTCATGTTCTGAAGAAGGGGCGTGACCCCGGAACCGACGTCACTACTCAGTGGCACACAGACAGATTGCAGTCTTGCAACTGCTGTTTCTCTGAAATCATCCATATATGCTGCTGTTTGACCTACCATTGTAAGTACCCCTGTACTTTTGTTTATGGTGTCTATTTTAAATTAAAAGGATTATCTGCACCAGGTTGGGCGCCCTTTTCTCTCTTTTGACTTCAAGACTAGGTGTTTAGACCACCTTCCTGGCCAGGCCATTTTTCAGTGTTCAGCGCTGCAGTACTTTGACTGACACTCCGTCATGCAATGCTGTACTGAAATGAATTTTATACCATTTTTTGGGGTCAGATAGAGCTTTCTTTTGGTGGTATTTAATCACCACTTTATTTTTTACTATATTAAGGAAAAATTATTGACATTTTTGGGGAAAAAAAGGGTTTTTTTCCATTATGTTAGGAAACAATGATTATTACCCATATTTTTGGTAAAATATAAAAGACGGGGTCACGTCTGGTAAATAGACACCAAACATGTCATGCTTTAAAATTGTGAGCACCCACGAAATCGCAAAAAACAAGGTGACGCTTTATAAGCTTTTACAGCTCATCAGTTTCGTGTTATCAGTGATTGATGGCCCTAAAATTACTTTAAAAAAAAATCTTTTTTATTTGTAACTTTACATTTATGGGGGGAGGGGGAACTTACATTTTTTCCCCCTATTTTTTTCCCCACTTAACTTTATTGCTATCACATAGGGGGCTAAGAAAACCCCCTTATGTGATAGCAAAATATGTGACAGGTCCTCTTTATGGAGACATCAGGGGTCACCTAGGACCCCCCTGAAGAAGCTGATGAAGCAGAGATCTACCTGAGATCTTACTGAGCCCGTGACCAGCAGTATGCTGGTCCCGGGCTCGCACTGGGCACAGCGGAGCCCGGGACCAGCTTGACAGCGGGAGGGGGGGGCGCACATCACGGGACCTCATACAATCGATCCGCCAGCTTTGTAGCCGGCGGATCGCTTGTATATTAACGTGCATCGCTGCCTGTTTTCAAATAAAGGGCATTTCCCACTCACGCTCCCAGCGGCACGCGCAAGGGGGCGTGGCTGAGCGGATGTCTAAAGACGCCCGCTCAGATCTAGAGAGCTCCTGGCCGGCCGTTTTTTTACAACGGCCAGCCAGGAAGTGGTTAATGATAAAATATTTAAATTATCTATTCATTTAATTTTTTTTGATTGCATGCTAACATTATATATGTATATACTGTAGCATCTAAAAAATTACTGTTGAATTTAAAAGATACAGCACACAAGGGAACAAACTAGAGCGTTGTTACTAAATCCTACATTTTTACTGTGTATAATCCTGAGGTTATGTCACCAAGGTGTCTGACGTACCTGATTAATCTCTGTTTTGTGGGTAAACTGTATAACTGTGTTCACAGATTAATTCTTAGGTGTTATCTACAAAGTAAAGACTATTACAACAATTTAGAAACAGAAACATGGAAATACAATGACATATGACAATGACATAATGAATAATCTCTTTCAAGGTCATTTACTTAGATGACAGCATTGACATTTAATGCTTGACAAATGAAATGTTCCACTAGAGTAGCATAAAATCCTAAATGTGCTGCTGTCGGGAAAATTGAAAAAATAGAAAGGCAGTGGAACATTTAAAATTCCATTTTAAAATAGAATAAATATGCAGTTTTTTAAAATATTTTCAATTTGTGTAATCCATACTGTAATCCATATATACAGCAGAGCTCATACATAAGATTTAGTCCACAATACGTGTGTTGACATTGCATTGTATTGCTTTGTTGCTAGTTTTGCCAGGCCAACAGCACCTTATACTGTATAATCACATTGTATAATCATCACACCCAGTATAATTGAATGAGAACATAATCATAGGACTTTTTTGTGTGTTCCCTAGGCATTGATGTAAGTGTTTTGATGGCATGCTATACTTTTAGATGGAAGAATAGTCCAGAATACATCCAATGTGACCATAGAAATGATGGTATGCTATTTGTAAACAGATGGTGAAAGCAGGCGAACTCTGTAACATGGCAAATATAACTGGAAGGTCTGTGATCTGTAATGATGGGATATTCCTTTTTTTTTTTAGTAGTACAGAGGCAGTGGACATTTTTATTAGACCACTTCAACTATGATCTCAAATTTGTTGTATAGAAAGCCATTATAGATCTTTCATCTCCATATATTACATAATTCCCCTATATGGATAACAATGCAGTGGTATTAAAATAGACACAATATATAGGAATTTAATATGGAAAAAAAAACATTCCTGAATAGCATTAACAACTTTGCAGTTACCGAATGATGGTGGGGGACTTGCCATTCCCCAACCAAGAATGTACTTTTTAGCAGCACAACTACAGCAAATGGCGGGATGGGGAGAAAAAGTATGGGAAGATCCGGTCCAGGCAACTATACTTTCGGTATTCTCTAGATACTCTATTATAGCACAGTTAGAAGCAGGTATTATTTCCACACGGTCGGTATATTGTACATTTTCATTGATGGCCAGGGTATGGAAAGTTATGAAGGAGGTCATGGGATATGAGGGGTGTACTTCCCATACACCTATCTGGTACAATCTGGAATTGATAGAGTTGGCCAAGCTGACAGACTTTGATACCTGGATGGATAAAGGTTTACAATATGTTAAACAATTGATGGAAGGTGATGACCTGAAGACATTTCGAACGTTGAGGGAAGAGTTCGGTATCCCCAATTCTCATTTTTTTAAATTTTTGCAATTACGACATGCCTTAGAGGCTCAGCGCCGAATATGTCTGTTCAGCCTTATGAATACCCCGCTGGTACATATAGTAGCAAAATCTAACTATAAAAAAGGGTTTATATCTAGAGTATATGATATTTTAATAAGGGCCTGGGCCAAAGATAGGACGCTGTCGTGTAGGTGAGGATGGGAGGAAGATCTGGGCCCACTCTCAGATGAAGAATGGTCAGCCATATTGGCAAATATCCCTAGATCATCTCTCTCGCCTACCCAGCGCCTTACTCAGTTATTCATAGTTCATAGAGTCTACTATACCCCTCAGAAACTTTTTAGATGGGGTAGACGAGATACAGGGGAATGCCCTCGATGTAAAGGTACTAATGCCAACCTGATCCATATGTTATGGAGATGTCCCAAATTATTTAGGTACTGGGAAGATATTATTAGACTGATTAACCAAGTGTTTGATATCTCACTGGAGGTGGATCCCAGGCTGTGTTTACTGAATTGTGAGGAGGGGGAGGGACAGGAACAGGGGATTGGTGACATTAAAATAAGATTACTGGGCATAGCAAGGAAATTGATTGCCTTCAGATGGTTGTCTCCTAGGCCACCTACATTAGAGAAGTGGTGTACTCAGGTCAACCAAATATTATTGAAAGAAAGAATGATCTTTATACATAGAGGATGTTTGGGGAAATTCTGGAAGATGTGGTCCCCATGGCTCTCTATGCCTGGTTTGGCTCCACTTAGATCACTAAACCCACTTATAGTATAAGTTAGTACTCACTTAAATAAAGATTTGATTTACAAGTGATGGTAAGGGGGGAAAAAACACATTATAAATAAATAAACAAATTAAATACACTAAAAATATTAGAGGAAGGGGGTAAGGAGGTGAGAAATAATGATTAAAGGGTGGATAAGTAATAGAAATATGCACTATAAATATAGATATAAATTATACACTATACATATGTGGTAGGGGTTCCTTGTTTAGATTATAATATGTGAAAATGTTATATATTTTGAGTAAATACCTGGATAATACACAAAATAAATGTGAAACACTAAATAGATCTTTCATCTCCATTTTATCATGAACATTTTTCATTTCCAAACATACACATCATTCTGTGGCACATGTTGTGATTTGTACCGGGATTTGTAATCTGTACTGCCTACATACATCCCACAGAAATCTACGAATAATATGTGCATTCTAGGTTGCTTTATACAAAACTCATAGTTTCTATACAACCTTTTAAGTGCTTATTGCCTTTTGCAACTGTCTGGCTCCAAGTTCTCTCCAAAGAGCAGATGCACCCCTCACATACTGTGTTTTGTTAGGTGCCCTGGTAGCTTCTGATAAGCCACTGTTGCTGTCAATCAGAAGTCACTGGGGTGTATGACAAATTAACATCGTTCAATCTTAGGAGCTTTTCAGTGCTATACGCATACAGCAATTATCAGTCCTTTGCCATAGGAATGCTATATTTATGGATTTTTTTTTTATAAAGCAGTCAGAAAAGGAGGTAGACTACATATAGTGATTTAGGAAACAGATAACAATAACAGAATTAATAATGAGTTAAAAAGTAAACTGATTTGAGTTTCATTATTATAATGACATCAAATAATTGGTCGGGGGATGGTGAATACTGTGGTCTAGTATAAATATTCTGTATGAAAATAATGCTTGCAGTATAAGAGCAGTCTCCCTATCTGCCTGTTACAGCATATGAGCAGTCTCTCTTGCAATCTTTTGCAGCATAAAATACCAGAGAAATAAGCAGCTCAATTAGTATTTATTTCCCTAATTGCCTGTAAATGTCCCTTCCAGAACACACTAGGCTAGACAAGATGACAATTCTATCAATTCACCAGAAGCAACAACAGCAAAGCAACATCCCCACATTAACATTCAAAGCCAATAGCAAGGTGACCCATCCTATAGTGCTCTGTCCCTACCTACACCCCTTGCCAGTGAGAGAAAAGGTATATCTTGTGTGAGTGATGAGGCCTGTAACGCTTGTTGGAGTGCTCACTCTCAATTTGAGAGTATTTTTTTTAATCTACAGGGAAACTCCCTAAAATGACAGGGCTGCATTCTCCCATGGCAGCAAAGTCTCAAGGCATCCAGCAAAGAAGATTAACATAAGTACAGATGGCTAAAAGGCCTCTCACCACTGATAACATATAGTTGCCTTTCAGTCAGTAGTCCATTCCCCTGAAGACCAGGCAAGAGGTCACACCAAACTATGAGCTTCCCTCTTAACTTCTGCGTCTGTTGGATCCCCAAGCTTCCCCCCTTTGCTCATAGCACAGCAGCTCATAGATATCTCTGCTTCTCCCCACAGCCTTGTGGTTATGGAACTCAGCTCTCATATAGCACAATCTATCTCCCTAAATTCATGCTACACTGCCACAGTACAGTCTCTCCAGCTCTGCCTCGTAACTCCTATCTCAGGCTCTGCTCACTGCATCCTGCAGCCCTCCACAGCCTCCTAACGCCCCAGGCTCTGCATGGAACTATCTGCCAGTCTTCTATATTGCCTTGAGTCTGATGGGCAAGGATAAAATCCAGATGTGGCTGCGACCATTCAGATTCTTCCTTGCTTACTGCTTGGTTCTCCCAGCCACACTGTGCAATCCAACTGTGGGCAACAGCAGCATAAGATCTGGCATGGCCACAATGTCCTGGGCCATATGGCACCTGCCAGCTAGTACGACACATCTATTTATTTGGCCCTATTATTTTACAAAGCACCATCAATATAATTTTACCGGTTTTGCTGTGGCCTTATAGTTTTCTGAAATTTAGGCCACTGACCTGGTGTGTATAGGTATAATGCCTATTTTACCTAAAGAAAGCCCTATCTCTTCTCTTAGGGATAGGGAAGCCCCATCATTGAAGTGTGAACACAATCTTTGTACACTTCATGCTTTTGAAATCTTTCTCTCTTGTTCTGAATTTATTCAAGTCTATTTTGCAAAATATTGTTAAAAATTGGCATGTATTGCTGGGCACTGCCATGGGGGACATGTACCAATGCAGAATAAACTGAAAAAAGCAGCAAGACGGCTTTTTAATGTAGCTTAATGGGCACCATTGAAAATACTCAAATCCTTTAAATAACATGCTTGGGGGATGCTTTAACCACTTGCTGCCCGAAGCAATTTCTTACTATTTGCACACACATGATAAAATCTGAAATTTTGGCTAGAAAACAGCTTCAAACCACAAACAATTCTATATTTTATATAAGTAGAGATCCTGTAGAATACAAAAAATTTAAGTTGCAATTTCTTATGTTGCACAGTATTTGCGCAAATGTTTATAAAACCAATATTTTTAGGATAAAATACACTAGAACGAAATGTAATGCACAGAAACAGGTTATAATAACCATTTTTTTGCTAAAATATAAAAGATGGGGTCATGTCAGTTAAATAGATACCAATCATGTCAAGCCTTAATGCAAAAAATGCAAAAAACTACAATACCCCAAATTTCCCATAGGAGACACTTTAAAAACTTTTACTGCCCATCAGTTTAGTGTTAAAAGTGATTGATGGTGCTAGAATTATTGCTTTCACTCCAACGTTCACGGTGATCTGTAACATGTGTAGCTCAATTTTTGTTTTTGCACATAGGCACACCGACGCATGTTTGCATATGTATGTATGTGGGGGCAATCTTTTTATGTCACTTTAATTTTTTATTAATTTTTAAACACTTTTTTTTTACACTAACTTTACTGCTGTTACATAGGGGGCTCAAGTACAAGCAATGCGGTTGCTATATAGCGGCCAGATCGCTTGTACCTGAACAGCAATTGCCTGCTGTTTACACTGATACCAAGAACACGGCTGCAGCATCAGCTGTGCTCTTGGTATAACCACTTTAGTGGCCAGCCGTATATGTACGGCCACCCGCATGAAGTGATTAAAATGGAATGGAAGTACAGAACAGTGACATTTAAACAAAAAAAAGTCATGGGGTTTGCCTTAAAATTCAAACCAGACTTGCTGTCTGGGTGGCCAGAGAAAAAAAAAGGGTGGTAAACATGTGGCCCAACCTTCCTGAACTCTACCCATGTCTTTAAACATTGGGAGAGATCCTTGCAAGGAGGTAAAGCAATCCTTCACTGCAAGACACCCTGTCCCCATGTTGGGGGAGGAGAGCCACTTCCCCACATCTGGTCCCTAAGAGGATGTGGGGGTTTGAAGGGGGCATAATAGGACTACAGATATCCAACAACCACCCAGGCGAATGATTATAGAATACATTAGCACACCTTCTTACTAATTCCCTAAGCAATGCCAAATGTATATTAACACACACATTATGACAAAATCCTTTCTGGGATTCTGGGGATCCTCCTTTAGATGGCATTGATTATATTTGGTCAGTATTCTTGACTGTGATCTCTGGCTGCTTTATTTATATTCTAGTGGCCGGGAACACGAAGTTCATACTTAGTCTAGGTACATGAGTGTATCTATGGTGGAAAAGCTTTTTCTAATCTAAGATAATCTACGTCTCTCTTGTCTCTAGCCTTGATAATGACCTGGTTCATAGCTGGAGGAATTTTTAAACACTTGGAAGTCAGAAGCACCAACATAAGCACTCCCACTGATAGCTATATAATTGCCATTACACAATGGCCATGATAAGGAGAACTAAACGTATTTTTGGTATTTGTAGAATTTTGAGCTACTGCTCCATTGCATATGGATGCAGACATGATTCTCATTCAGTGCTACTGTGCAATTAGGAAAGTGGCTGGTGCTCACTGATAGTCATCCATATTTATTTTGCTGGTTTAGGAATGTTCCTTATAACCTTACAGGTCTTGTGCATCTACTTAATATAATTTTTCCCTTTTTGATATGGCAACACTAACCTTTCTGTCTAGGAAACAGGTTGGAGAAAACAAAGACGCTATGCATTTTACATTTTACAGAAGCTACCTTGTCATAACTACTGATGGCCACACACAGGCGAATTATTAGGCAATTTCAACTGCAGAACCAGCCAAACAGCTGAATGCAACCTTCCATTAACAGTTGTTATAGACACTATAACATTTCCTCAAATGTTGTTGGTAGATTGCCTTAATCCTTTTGGTTGTTTTTTTTTAAATTGAAAGCACTGCTAACATTACACAACACCTCACTTCATTTACCTCCCAGTCCTCTTTATATGTACAAAGGTATAGGATGGGTTAAAACCAGCTCTCCGACCTGATGACAAACATCTAGAAGGCTTCCACTAATGCTTCCTGAATGCTTGTCAAATGCCAGAACAATTCTTATTCTTGCTTGGTAAGGCCTTGACAAGCAGTTATGCTAACTTTATTTCTGAAGCCTTTGGTAGCAGAGTGGATTAAAATAGTGCACAAAATGAAACGTGTTCCATAAAAACAGGACTCATAAAAAGATGTTAATATATGCAAACATAAACCAGATAGGCTCATCTCCGTATTATGACAATAAGTTCACAGCTGAATCATTACCATAACAAAGACTTCTGAGCAGGGGCATATCTAGAAATCACAGGACCCCATAGCAAAATTTTGTATGGGGCCCTGTGATTTCTAGTTACGCCCCTAGCAGAGCCCCCGTGAGATCCCACACAACCTACCTGAGAGCGACCCTGCAGAGCCCACCATAGACCCTCAGGTGGGCTGATGACACCTCTGCACACCTCTTAAATGTAAGCCCCGATCTGCTATCAGCCTTCTCCACCACCGGGCCCCACCTCCTCCTTGGTCAGCGGTGGGCCCCGCATCCTTCTCTACCGCTGCCAGGCCTGGCCTCTTCCTCCTCCACTGCCACTGGGCCCCACCTCCTCCTCCACTGCCGCTGGGCCCCGGCTGTCACTGACTCAGCAGCGGCTGTGAGGAGGAACACGCTGCTGCACAGATCACTGACAGGTTGTACTAAAAGCGCCAACATTGGGGTCCATGCTTTCCCCTAGTTATTTCAAGCCAAATATTACTAAAAAAAACCATGGCTTTCAGTTGTGGGATCTTTTCACTGTGGAATAACACCTGTAGGTATTGCAGGGTACACAAAAAAAACGTGGGTAGTAACATCAGCTGTAACTAAGGAACAATTTCCCATTAAACAGTACATTAATTGTAACACCTGATGAGTGGTTTATGTTATTACATGCACTACCTGTAGTATCCAATATGTGGGCTGTACTATCCGCCCTTTAAGAATTTGTATACAGGTGAGCACTATTGTGATTGACCCCATTTAAAAGGCTTTTATACAAATTATTGGCCATAAAAAGGGTATGGTCATACCAGACCCTTAAGGGGGAACAAATTCCATTCCAGACCCTTGATCCGAGCATAGGCCTGGCAGGAAAGGGGGGGACGAGTAAGAGCCCCCCCTCCCTGCGATACCAGGCCACATGCCCTCGGCACAGGGAGGGTGCTTTTCCAGGGTCACCCCTTAAAAAGCACCTTGTCCCCCTGCCGATGGGGACAAGAGCCTCTTCCCCACAAGCCCTGGGGTGTCACAATAGTGCTCACCTATATACAAATTCCTAAAGGACGGATAGTACAGCCCACATATTGGATACTACAGGTGGTGCATGTAATAACATAAACCACTCGAGTGCAGTTTGGAATTGATAGAATCTAAGCCTCCTACATCAAAGTACATCTAGAGAACAGTTGGGGGGTGGGGGGATCAGGGTTAATTTTTTGCAATCTGGACAGGGTGTAGTAGATGCTGTAGAAGTATTTGGTTTGGATCCATTTGTCCCTCGAGGAGTTCATATGTGTGGTATAATTTAGGAGACAGTCCCATATATGTATTATAGATCTTGATCATATTCCCCTTAATTGTCTCTTCTCAATAAACTCAAATAAACAACTAAAAAATAGACAGCCCTGTGCAACAAAGATCATTGATTGTTCCTTCTGTGCAGTAGAGTTTTTAATCAATTTGTGGTGCCAAATATACAACATAATTGTACAAAGAGCATAATAAAAACAACTTTGGGAACTGTCAAGATGTTTGACATCCGGGGGAACTGTTTAAAATTCGGGTAAGATCTGTCTTGATATTAAAATGAAAATCTAATACTCACATAATGTATTAGCATTACCACAAACAGTATAATTGTTGTTTCCTGTTATGTTATATTACTAGATATTAGATGACTTTCTGAATTACTAGAGAATTGTATTTTATCTTGTTTTTATTTAGATGTTGACTTAATACATTTATTTAATTTCCCCCTGCAAATAAAGGGCGCTAGCTCTTTCTCCATATATTCAGCACGTGGGAAGGCTTTGTTACTAATAAATAGCATTTATTTATCTTTCCTCTAGAAAAGAACAGTGACACAGAGATCAATTTCTTCTAGCTGTTCATGAGATTCACAGCATCTCCCACGCACAGCTCTTACAAATAGGTAATTAGCGGTAGCATGACAGCAAATGTTAGGACATAAAATAAATAAGCTGATCAGTAGTCTTCTTCGCTGTACTGTTATTGCCATAGTTTTAGCATAATGTTTAGATCATTTTGTTTTTAAAATTACATCCTTAATATTTCGGACAATAAGGAGTGCGGGATTACAGTCACACTGGAACCACTGTTATGTAAACATATCGATTAACTCACAGTAAATGATCAAATAAAATGTTTTTGATGGTTTCTCCTTCCATAGACACATGTTCCAATTGGAAAACCTACCCAAATGCTTAAAGGGTCAGTCCACCCAAAAGCAAAATTTTAGCTGTAGGTGAAGCCTCATAAGATGAGTTAGCCCTTGGCTTCATATAAGTTCTGGATACTCCAACATCACGTTCTCCCTGCTGTAGTTATAAATTGCATTTCAGTCCAACTCTTGTCCACCTGGGATCTTTAGGTGTTCACATTCAGCTTTGGATGTTTCATCTCCATAGCACTGAAAATAGAAAACAAATAAATGAAAAATCCAACAGGCAGCGGAGAGTCCCTTATAATGACCACAGCAAGTAGGGAACTCAATCACAAAATTCTAATCTGTAGTGAAATATAATAAAATGTCAGGTTTTTTTAACTGAAATATCAGGTGGATTGACCCTTTAAAGTGTTATGTATATGATAAAACACCTGCTCCAGGTCAATCCATACCTTACCAGCCCATCTGCATATTTAGGTTCATTCCCTGCCTTGACAACATCCAACTGATGTAAAAAGAAAGACTGTACAGTAAGCCCACTAAAAGCTTCCTTCCTTTATTCCAAAATAGCAAGGTGAAAACAAAGCAAAATGTAATGATTTAATGTTATTAAATATATTTGAACATGGTCATTAAGAGTATTTTACTCCTTTTTGTTGCGTAAGGCTGTGTCCTTCTGTTCCCCTCCATTAAGAACACAGGGTCCCCTTTTATGGGTAACTTCAATTTAGATTTTACATTGTACTGGATTATGGAGTGAGAATTGCAAACCCCATGATGTATGTGGGTCAATCAAAAAGTAGTGCCTTCATGTCTATAATCTGAGATCTATTAGAGTGACTGTGAATGTTCATGTACCATGTTATAGAGGTGTCCTTACCCCACTAATGTATGCTATTCTTTTTCAGATTGAGTGATTAGAACCATGAATCTGTGGCTAAATCAACGAGCTGTAATTGAATTTCTGGTGAAAGAGGGTTGCACACCTAAGGAAATTTATAATCGGCTAAAGAATGATAATAAGGACACTGTAGTGGACATTAGCAATGTGCGTCATTGGGTGAAGAAGTTTCAAGAAGAAGAAACCAAAAATCTACTACAGTGTTCTTAGTGCATTGGATAGCATGTTCTTCTGAGTTGCTTTACCAGTCCATATGAGCAAATCAGTTTGGCAGGTGATGCAAATTGCTGACCCTCAGATGAGACCAAATTAGCTGCATGCGTTAAGAGTTCTGTACAAAATAGCATCTTCATTCTCATTGACATAAAACAACATACTCCCTTAATACAGTGCTGTTTGCAGACTGTCAATGTTAACCAAGCCTCTAAGCATCATTTTTCCTGGAAACAGTAAATAATATTGTAATTATAATTTAGAATGTTAAACTTTCTTGTATGGTAATCCAGCTAAATTAATAGCCTACATTTTCCTTAATTCAATTACAGTAAAATACCAAGCTTGCACCTTATATGAAATGTAACCTGAGCGCTTCTGAAAGTCTCTGCCTTCTTCAGTTAACAATTTATTGTTAGTGATTAAACATGTAAATCTTGTTGTGGCTAGAATGGTCTAAATTAACCTATGCAGTATTTTAAAAACATACATATTGAGTAAAAGTGCTAAAGTATTTGACCTAAGCAATTAAACTCAAACCCCTATTTACTTTGCCATATTATTTGACTGTTCTGTTACCTTTTGCTAAGTGTATATCTCAGTTGTAAATTCAAAAACCATTATTCACATGTGAAATATAGTTGTTGTTAAAAGCACTGTATGCCAAAAAAGGCCAAACATTATAAATATTCCTTAAACTATGGTTGATGCAGCATTCATTAAAGAAAGTGAATCTAAGGAGTAATGCAATAAGCCTTAGTTTAAAGATTTCTTGGATGTGGGCTGCCTAGATTGTCATTAATACTAGAAAGCTATTTGCATTAAAAAGTTAAAACATACATCTTCCTATAAATTGGTTGATCAAGTCTGTTCCATTTACTTTGAAAGGGAATGTGGAAAATTGCTTTGCAGTTTAATAATGAGAAGAAAAACATTTTGAAGAGCCAACATTTAAACTTTTTTTATCATTTTCATCATCATCATCATAATTTCTTTAGTTGTACTAATTTTTTTAATCTCCTGATGATATAGGAGTAATAAGGTAGAAAGATATGTAGGTCCGTCCAGAATTTGTTGCACCCAGGCACAAGTGCAAGCTTACCCTTGAGCAACAATCATTTAACAGACCAACAGCCTTATGTTTAAAATTTTATCTTTAATTTCTAAATACATTTAACTTGTAGAGATATTAATATTTTATCGTTTACATTTTTATTTATTGAAATTTTAGACAAGACAGAAAGAAAATAGCACCGGACATGTCATATGATAATATAGACATATATACAAGGTCATCCACGGGTCCCAAATCCGTTCAAATGTATCCCTAGTGTCTTTGATGATACTATTCATTTTCTCATGTATCATTATCCACGATAGTTTAGAAATTACTTGTTTGAACGGGACGGTTTGGGTTTTCCAGGCTTGAGCTAGAGGAATTTTGGCAGCCAAAAAAAGAATGACAATAGTGCAGCTTCAGGCTTGGACAAACCGTGAACCGGACGATTTAATAAGGCATACTGCGGGTCACGAGGTGGTCGAATGCGAAGTACCTTATATATCAAGGCATAAAGCCTGCTCCAATATGGACGGATGCGCGGGCATTCCCACCAAATATGTAGCATTGTTCCCGTGAGACCACACCCCCTAAAGCCTAAAGGCGATTGACCAGTGTAGATGGCCGCCAATCTGGCGGGCACCATGTACCAACGTGAAAAGACTTTATAGTTAGCTTCTATCAGGGATATGTTTAACAGTCCTTTAGTTAACCTGGAACAGCATATAAGCCACAACTCCAGAGGCAACTCAGTCTGCAATTCCTTCTCCCAAGACAACATATAAGACAGCTTGGAGGAAGAGTTAAAAAAAAGATGAATAAATGAGAGATATTCCTCCACGTGATGTATCTGACTGCATGCACCAGCGTTCATATGGGGTGAAAAATGGAGAGTCTGTTGGAGTAGGGTCTAAAGACTTCAAAAAATGATGGAGTTGTCTGTAACAAAACATCTCAGTGGGGGGCATATTTAAGGTATTTAGGCAGTAGGTCAATGTAAGAGATTGGCGGTCCTTGAAAAAACTACCAATATGATATAGACCCTTATCAGTCCACCATTGAAATGCTCGTGCTTGAGTTCCCGGTGGGAAGGCAGGATTGCAGACTATTGGTGCCAGAGGAGTGTGTGTCGATGTCAAATCATAAAGCCCCCGTAGACGATTCCATAAAGCTAAGGAGGAGGACAGAGTCGGCGCGAGGACAACCGGGCGACGTCTAGGGGTGGTCCACATAAGAGCGTCCACCGGTGTACCAGACGCCGAGGCCGACTCTAGGGCTAACCAATCCGGCTGGTATCCTAGAAAATATACAGAAGATAACTGAGCCAATTTAGCCGCCCTATAATATAGCATTAAATGAGGAACCCCCAATCCTCCAACTTCTTTGGGAGAGTGCATGATAATTTTAGAAAGTCTCTAGGATTTCTGGCCCCAAATAAACCGCATAAGGTATGCTTGGAAAGATAACAGATCAGCCCTAAGGATAGCTTTTTTGTTGCACCCAGGCACAAGTGCAAGCTTACCCGTGAGTAACAATCATTTAACAGACCAACAGCCTTATGTTTAAAATTTTATCTTTAATTTCTAAATACATTTAACTTGTAGAGATATTAATATTTTAGAAGTATTTTTGTATAAACTGTCTGTCTCTGTGAAGTGTTAGGCATAATGCAAACTGCAAAAATTTGCCAACTGCTGGATTCACAGGTGGATGTGGATAGTTGTGGCTGCTGTGCCTGTGCAAAGCAAAGACTGCCTGACATTGGCTGCAGCTGTCTGCCAGTTTCAGACTTAATTGCATGTGGAGCAAAGCTGCCGTAAGGGGCAGATGATTGTCCCTGTATGCAAGTCGTTTGCGTCCAGGGTCAATCAGCTGTTCCTAACCACAGGTAATTGCTTTATGTGCAATTACATCTGAAGACTGGTAGAGAGCTGCGGACAACTGTGTCAGCTACCAATCTGTCATGTCATGTCTTTGTACAGGCACAGAGGCCCCAACTATCTGCATCCAGCTGTAGGAATCCACTGGATTCTTGCCTAAGCTGGCATTTTTTTTGCCATTCTAAATTGGCCATTGTGTGGCAAGTATACTGCGGTGATCCAATCAGCGGCTGCCGCTCAGCCTGTACGACTCAATGACAAGCTGAAAGAAGCTGGGGCTGGCCATGACTGTAAGCATGTATCTGCATGCATTTACACATCTAGTGGTTACCTACAGTTAGGGACATATGTCTTACCCTGGAAGCAGATAGATTGTGTCCACTGTAGAGTGACTCCTTTCTCAAGCAGAGTGCTATGCAGTCACCCTTGTCTGTGCTAGTAAGCTGTGTGTGTCTTCACAAACACACAGACACCACAAATCAAGATAATTCCCTCCCCCCTGGCCCCCTCGTCTCCATCCTCCAAGCTACCCTGTTTCCCCAAAAATAAGAACTACCCCGAAAAGAAGACCTAGTACTATTTTTGGGAATTGCTAAAATATAAGACCTACCCCAAAAATAAGACCTAGTTGTGACCATTCCCAGGGCCGGTGGTGGCATAAGGGGGAACTTGAAGAGCCGCGGGAGAGGCAAGAGAGAAAGAGCGGTGCCAACGAAACCAGCGCTAGAGGAAGCGAGGCGGCACCGGAGGCAGCAGAGCCGCATAAGCTGATGCCTCCTCTATAGCGCCGGCTCCTGTCAAATTGAGATACCAAATGCACTCCGCCTGTGAGGAATCCATAGTGAAAGTGCGCTTCGCTCATTCTGGCCAGCAATTGGTTAGCAAATTGCTCTTGGAAAGGTACGGCACCCCTGATTGCCCTGATCACCATATTTTTCTACATTAATAAGTGCGGATTGTTGTATATTAAAAAAATAAATAAATAAATAAGACCTACCCCGAAAATAAGACCTAGTGTGTTTTTTTGAGCTCAAAAAAATATAAGACAGTGTCTTATTTTCGGGGAAACACGGTAGTAGATGAACATGTGCGGGAGTCTGCACTGTCCTTTGTGATCGTCTACTGGAGAGGAAGTTCAGGGAAGCTGAGCTGAGAGCCTTGGAAGCAGCTGTTTAGAAACTTTATGATTGTAGGTGTTTGGCCAAAAATACAAAGCAATCTTTTGCTGAGCAATGTATATTTGTTTATCTGGGTTCATTATCATTCACACATGATGAAGTCAAAGAACATCATGCATGCTGAGACAAGCTCAATGTATGCAAAAATCAGAGGAAGCGGTCAGAGCTTAGCAGTGAGACATGGTAGATTAATCTTTTAGTGATTTGCATGCTAATGTTCAAAAGTGTTAAGGGCATTATATTAATATGAGCACATTCTATGTAGTTAATAGTGATTTTATCTAATAAGTACAAATAAATGGTAATGCGCTATTAGATTGCTTCTTTATGTTTTATGTGCCTACACATCTGATCATTGTAGGATGTGAAGTGATTGAGAGGCAGAGATCCTGTCTGTGACATTTGGGATGGAAACCCTTAAGCATATCATGGTCTTTATAATATGAAGTCCATAATTTCTGGTGTGTTTTTCTGGAGGTGGAGGAAGGACAACATTGTGGAAGCACAAGAGTGGGAATTTGACACAGATTTGTGATTCTCACAAAAACATGTCAATAAAAAGAATCAATAATATTATGTCAAATTTACAATGTAATGTCTTGTTGATTTTTTTTACACTTGGATGTAATGTAGATGATTTACCGTAAGTGCTTTTTTTTATATTTTACTTTTTCCATTATATGTAATTTCTATTTTGAGTTTGATTATGGGGAATAGTTTTTTGTATAGCACAGTTTTGATAAATTCAATTCTAAGGTAATTACTGGGCACACTGAGTCTTACTTTGGTGCCTTTTGGAACACACAGCCATATTTAGACATCCTGTACAACTGCTGTGAATGGAAAGTGAAGGTAAGACTATTACAATGGAGGTAGGTAGTATAATGACTATCTTACAGTATATCTATTTCTGTAACTTCAGTTGGACCAGGTTTCCCCGCTATTTGTGTTTCTTGTGGTACAATGTGACAGTGAATCCTGCTAAACAAAATGTTGTAGCTAACAGCAGCTCAGTTAAGCTATAAGTTAGTGCTCCATAAATATGCCTGCTCTAAACATTTATTTAGTAAGATCATTCAGAATCCAGTGATGATTCTGTGAGCCTAGTAACATAGTAACATTGTAGGTCCCTAGCGTTCTCTTCCACTTGACACTCTGCTCTTTACTGTGTGGGTATTCCCTAATCCCCTCTCTCAACACACATTTATTACACACAAACACACATTTCTTCCACCCCTTCACAGCAGCTGCTGATGGATCAGTCACCCCCTGCAGCTCCTAGTGTTCTCCCACACTTCACAAATTAAATCAGATTAAATCAGCCGCCCTCATGCTGTGCTTACACAGTGCACAGTAGTCAATGCAGCCTGCAGCCGCTCACTCACACTTTTCCTTCTCTCACAGCCTCTGTTCCTCACTCACTGGCTCCCTGCTCCTGCTTTCTCTCTGCTTTTGGCTTCCAATCCTCCAATAACCAGCCAGACAACATGCACCTTTCAAAGCACATAGACACTGTTCAGTTCTGTTCTGAGCACTGCTCAGCTCCCACAGTCCGCTCCGGTCCACTCAGCTGCTCTGCTTGCGGTTCTGGGATTCTTCCTGTCACTGGTGGGGAATCAAACCACCTGATTATTTATTTAATTTATTTATTACATGTATTTATTTAGCGCCGACAATTTACGCAGCGCTTTTACATAGTTGCACATTCACATCAGTCCCTGCCCTCATGGAGCTTACCATCTAAGGTCCCTATACCTCATGCATATATACGAGGGCCGATTTAGACAGGAGCCAATTTACCTTCCAGTTGCAGCAATGCACAATGGCACCCTCTATAGGGGACTACAAAGCTCAGCAGTACTTTATACAGAAATGCTATTGTTATATAAAGTATTGCTGGGATGTGTAGTCCTCTATAGTCTGTGCCATTCTGCATTGCTGTAAATATTAGGGCTACACTGCTATATAGGCCGCCAAAAGATATCGGACGGAAATGGCACTTTTGGCTGAATGCCAAAAGTGCAATTTTTCTGCTGATACAGCGGCGCATCCGTGCTTTCTTTCCTCCCCGCTGGGCGCTGCTCTGTGTCCCAGCGGGGAGGAGAGAAAGTGACAGCCAGCCGAGCGCTGCGGGAGGAGAGCGCTGTGTTTGTGGGGGTTTTTTTTTGGGGGGGGCGCAAAAAAAATCTTGCACCAGGGCCCTTTGTTCCTTAGGTCAGCCACTGCTTCCAGCATGTCTTTGGAGTGTGGGAGGTAACCGGAGTACCCGGAGGAAACCCACGCAAGCACAGGCAGAATATGCAAACTCCTTGCAGATAGTGTCCTGGCCGGGATTCAAACCAGGGACCCCCAGTGCTGCAAGGCAGAAGCGCTGTGTGAAAACTAATGTGTGAAGTGAGGTGAGCTAAGTGATATGGTGTTTACTTCATAATCTAATTAAATCCCCTATAAAATGGTAATGTTTCATCTGGGTCCTGGTTGCACTTACCAGCTGGAGATGCTATATCCAACAACAGAGCCCTTTTTTTTAACCAGAAACACTCCAACACTACACGCATAGGCTGAACATCTACTGATTTTTATTTATTGGACAATGTTCATTACATCTCCTGCCAATCTTTGCTCCTCCTCTCATGTGTTTTGCCCTTTTTACATGGCATAGTCATAGCAGCCGAGTTCAGTGGGGGATTTTCTTTAAAAAGGACAGTTTCTGCTTAACATGACTGCATGTAGGGACTCACCTAATTTGACTTAATTTTACCTCAGTAAATTTAGCCCACCATGTTATTAGTGATTATTGTTGCAACATTCCTTTTAAAAAGGAAATTAGAAAGTATGAGGTGCACTTATCCACACAACACAATTATAACACAATTATATTTTAACTTTATTTACAGGTCTATTCACTAAAGGCTTAGGAGTGTGGAGAAGGCAGGAGAAGTGAACAATCTAGGCCAAAATAGCTGATTTGGAAAAATTATCCAATTCAGCTCACTTTCCTGTTCAGCTGTGTTTTCCTAGATTGTTCACTTCTCCGGCCTTCTCCAAACTCTTCACCCTTTTGTGAATAGACCTTAGTCTGCAATAATGAAATCTGTTTTCTACTTGGCTAATTTGGATAAACACACCTTTATTATATTGAATCTTATTATATCGCTCTTTGCTTTATTTTGTATTAGAAATATGTGTTTAATTTAACACAGCATACAGAGAAATGATGTGCAGTACCCATAGCAACCTCCCCAGATGGCATCTGTCATTAGTATACCTTAAGGTGTTCAAAACTGATCTGTTATTGGCCACCTTAAACCTTAAGTATGAATCTTAAAGAATATCATTCATCTTTATCAAGGTATGTTTAAATTTGTGTGGACAACTAGCAATAAACATTAATTTAAGGTTAAGGTCATTCTGACATAGAAATACTTATTTAAAATGTATTTAAAATTTACTTTTTATTGATCATTGTCATTGAATTTCTTTTTACTCTAGGCTTTTTTACCATTGTCATTCATAACAAGCCACCTGCCATGTGTTCTCTGTGACTGCAGAGTTATATGAAACATGCACAAGTCTTTTAAACAAAATTCATTAAAGATTAATACAACTCAAAAGGAAAGAACTGATGTCCCTTAGGGTAGTAACACTCTGATCTTATTGCACTGTCAAAAAAGATGAATTTCTGAGTGCCATTGTCAAGCTCCAAAGGTTAATTCTTCCTCTCTTCGTCTTTATAAAAATTCAATTAGCCTCCAATGCAGTTTAAATATTGGTAAGTTATCTTCTTGACTACATCAGTAATCACACTATAAGTTTATTCTATTACAAAACTGATCAAATATATTTGAAATCAATCTGATATTACTATACAATGAAGAGATATAAAATATATATTATGAATGTTTTAAAAACATTAAAACAGTATAAAACACTATGAATGTTTTATACTGTTTTTTTAGTCTTGTGTATATAAAACTGAATATTATTTTTACAATTACAGCAGCAGCAGCAGCAGCAGCAGCAGTACACAGTTACAGTCCTTGTAAAGAAAAGTAATGAAAAATACAACTGCTTTTTAGCATGGGCTTTCATAATATTATGGTGTTTATAGCAGTGGTATGTGGTAAGCCACAATGAGAAATTATGATACATGATCACACCAAAAGCTGATATGACATTGGCTGCTCTGAGTTACAGCACAATGTAGGTATTGTTGTTACAATTGCAATAATAGACTATAATTTGTTGTAGCTTACAGCAAGTTATATATACACTTGCCTATTTTGATATAGATAATGTCAATAAATACTATGCCTAAAAACCCCAGACTGCAAATTGACAATGTATTCCTGGCTGTTAAAGCTAGTATTCACAGGCCAGGTATTAGGAAGCTGACTTTTTTCTTAGTACAAGATGAGGAACTTATGGGGAGAATTGGCTTTGGTGGATTAGGGAATATTGACAAAAATGACTATGCAGGAAACCAGATTTTATATAGCACAGCTCTGTCATGGAATCAAATATATCTATCTATCTATCTATCTATCTATCTATCTATCTATCTATCTATCTATCTATCTATCTATCTATCTATCTATATGTATATATAGATAGATAGATATAGATATCTATCTATATATATATGCACTATATACACATAGTATACCCGCAAACCCATAACATGCTTATACACACACCATTTTGATGCACAGGTATACATCAGACCATTATTGTACTAGACATATTTGGTTTTTGCACACAGATTAGAGCCTTAGGAATAATGTTATGAACATTTTAGTACAACCTTGAAAGGAAGAGGAACACTTGAAATAATTTTTAGGTCTCTGGTAACTCCCTGCTAAAGTTAATTCATTGATGTTCAGTGGAAAAAATGCTTCTCACATTTGTGGTCAGTGGGAAGAATGCTAAGCTTATAATAATAATACCACCCTTCGAGACAGCTCAAAAGATCATTGGTGTCATACCACCTGCTCTGACAAATACCGTTGGAACCAGGGCCGGCCTTAGGCCTTTAGGCGCTGCGCTGTCATATCGGATGGCCAGCGGTGAGGGGGAGAGAAGCACAAGGAACCTCTAGCAACCACTAGAGGAATCCTAAGTTTCCAAAAGAACCCTGGCTAAGAATGGCTGTTTTAGTATAACATTAAATAGATGAAATAGTAAAGGTGTTTTGTGTAAGTCACCTTTTTACACTTTTGCATCGCCCACCGGAGCAGCAGTGATGCGACGCTCGGCGAGGTAAGTAAGAAGAAATGACGCTGACTCGAGTATAAGCCGAGGGGGGCACTTTTCAGCAAAAAAAATGGGCTGAAAATCTCGGCTTATACTCGAGTATATACGGTAAATGCACAATTTTGAATTAACAAAACTGTGTTATTTACTAACTTAATACAGTTTTAATTGTTATATTTAGTGCAATTCTTTGAGATACTGTTGTATTTATGTAATACTAATAATATTTATTTGTGTGTATTTGTTTTGAATAATTTCTGTTTTGATTAACATTTGTTTAATCAAAGATCACTAAAAGCTAGGGCCTCTTCTCTGATATTATTGGGGCACCATTCTTTTTGTGCTACTCCAAATTTTATGAAGATCATGCGGTGGGAAGCAGAGCACATGTTTACCCACTCAAGTTCTGACCAGAATAATCATTGCCCTAAAAACCTTGGTGAAGCCTATTCTAGCTCCTTATATTAGGTCCTGCAGGTTTTTGGTCTGATGTAGAATGCTTATTGGGGTTTTTTAATTCAGGCTTTCTTGTCTTTCCTGTTTAGTTTACTGCCTAGGAAGTGCTGGCATAATAAATTCACTTACTGCTAAAATATGTCTGACCCTCGATGATAGATGTTTTAACAGTGGTACATGACAGTAAGGATATATTGTTACTATGCCTCAGGTTCCATGTGATCTATTTACTTAAAAAAGAACTCCGGTCAAAGAAAACACTTACTCTTGCAATGGGACTACTCCATGAATTGCAAGGGTTACGTGCTCATTTTGTCTAGGGGACTCAAATAAAGCTGTTTTACTCACCTGATTCCAGCACCTATGGTGCTCAGTGCTCACATCTCTACCCCCTTCACTCTGGTTATCGAATGTCTTTTGGCATCTACCCATCTAATGCAGGTCAACGGACCTGCATTAGATGCAATAACATTAATGGTTAGACCGCTTAGACCGCCAGAGGGAAGGGAAGAAGTGGCTGTGGGGACCGGTCTAACAGCCTGGAGGCAGCCAGCGGGACCCAAGATCAGGTAAGTAAAACAGCTTTGAGTCCTCTAGACAAAATGAGCACTTAAGCCCCAAGTGTAAGTTTTTTCTTTGTCTGGAGTTTTCCTTTAAAGCAGGTACTGATGCTCAGGGCAACATGTCGGACGAAAAAATGGACTGAAGAGTAATTTTTATATAGATATACAGTATATATATATACTGTATACTGTATACGTTCATCACCATAAAATGCCTCATATGCTTCGTTGTACACATGACTAGAATTCTATTACATTCCTGGAGGCACAATACCAAGGAGAAGATAAAATGAATGCACCGAATGGTAATATATCTGTAAAAATTTGTAGAAAACTGTCTGTAAGAAAACAATTGCAGAATTTGCAGTCTAAATGTCACTTATATTTAGGTGATCAAATATAGAACTGAATTGATCATTCTTTGTAAGTGTAATTTTCTGTGTGATAGATGAAGGAAGAATCTGCCTAGTAACTAAGAATATGCAGGTACTCAACAACCTTAATCTGTAAGATGCATATTTAGGTATGTGGTGGCAGAAACAAAATTCCACTTAGCAATGAAGAAATAACTCTTTTGAACACATAAGTAACTGCACTTTACAGAAATCAGCTCTTCTGTAGAAAAGCAGTTAACTCCACAGCATACAGCCATAAATGCCCTGGTATACAAGAATAAATGTCAGAACAAGAAATTGTGATGCATGATGAAATTAGTACATCAAAGATGTACAGATCATTACTTCACTGGGAAATACAGACCCAAGCTGTGAGCTTCACAACAACATCAAAAGCTTCCAACTGAAGCAATTAATTTTACTGTGCTACAACTATGTATGCAAAAGCTAAAACCTATATGTGCACCTGAAGTAAGACTGCTGTTGCTTTTTTGGATATAATTCATACTTAGTAGCACAGTGACTAAGTGGTTAGCACTCTTTCCTTATTCTAATTTTGTTCCCACCAGGAAAGTTATCTAAAAAGAATTAGCATTCTCTACATGTTTCACGGTTGAATGTACTTCATCCAGTTGCTCTTGATTCCTCCCATACCCCAAGTACATACTGGGTGGTTAACAGGTTTTCATACAAACTGCCCCCAAGGTATGTTTTTGTACACACAGACATTCAATCATTAGACTGCAAGCTCCTTGGTGCTTGAATAATGTAAATGGTTTATGAACTCTTTGAAGTGTTCCAGTATCTTTTGGTGCTCTAAAAATAAATAGCTAACATAGCCATGAATACTTATCCAACAAAGCACTTGTGATCAGTTTATGAGCCACTGTTTGCTTATGCAAACATTTGGCAGTGATCTGTTTATATTGTTTTTCCATTGCTACCCATGGACATCGCACTAGAACTACTGCAGTCAGCAGAACCTGGTAGCTACCACAATTGCTGGCACTAAACTCTTTGAAATCTTGTTACTACAGTTCAATGGATCACAGCGTATGGAACCCAGTCATCCCTTGAAGCATTGTCCTGTTATTTACATTATCTTGCCAAAATGTTATCCTAAGTACATAGTTACATAGTTACATAGTATTTGAGGTTGAATAAAGACATATGTCCATCAAGTCCAACCTATTTGTGTATGTGTGTATGGTCCTATTGGTGTGTAGTATGTATAGGTCCCTTGTGTGTTATCAATTTTAAGAGTACTTGTACCCCTGTATATTACGGTCCCTGAGGAAATCGTCCAATCGCCTCTTGAATGATTCCACACTCTCAGCCGAAATCACAGCATGTGGCAGCGAGTTCCATACCTTGACCGATATAACTGAGAAGAACCCCCTTCGCCCCTTGTGCTGAATTTTTTTCTCCACCGATTTTAAGTGGTGGCCTCTCGTCCTTGTCATCGAGTTAATTGTAAAAAGTTTGCTGCTAATGTTACCATCCCCGGTAAACATTTTATACATGAAAACCATGTCCCCCCTTAATCTCCTTACTTCCAAGGAGAACATGTTCGATTTTAGAAGCCTGTTCTCATAACTCAGGTCCTCCATCCCCTATATGATTTTGGTTGCCCTCCTCTGGACCCTCTCTAGTTCAAGGACATCCCCCCTGTTCACTGGTGCCCAAAACTGGACCGCATACTACAGATGAGGCCGAACCAGTGATCTATAAAGTGGCACAATTACGGACTTGTCCCTGCAAAACATTCCCCTCTTAATACAGGAAAGGACTCTACTTGATTTGTTCACCGCAGCCTGACACTGCAAGCTATTTTTCAGCCTGTGGTCTACTATTACATAGTTACATAGTTACATAGTATTTGAGGTTGAATAAAGACATATGTCCATCAAGTCCAACCTATTTGTGTATGTGTGTATGGTCCTATTGGTGTGTAGTATGTATAGGTCCCTTGTGTGTTATCAATTTTAAGAGTACTTGTACCCCTGTATATTACGGTCCCTGAGGAAATCGTCCAATCGCCTCTTGAATGATTCCACACTCTCAGCCGAAATCACAGCATGTGGCAGCGAGTTCCATACCTTGACCGATATAACTGAGAAGAACCCCCTTCGCCCCTTGTGCTGAATTTTTTTCTCCACCGATTTTAAGTGGTGGCCTCTCGTCCTTGTCATCGAGTTAATTGTAAAAAGTTTGCTGCTAATGTTACCATCCCCGGTAAACATTTTATACATGAAAACCATGTCCCCCCTTAATCTCCTTACTTCCAAGGAGAACATGTTTAATTTTAGAAGCCTGTTCTCATAACTCAGGTCCTCCATCCCCTATATGATTTTGGTTGCCCTCCTCTGGACCCTCTCTAGTTCAAGGACATCCCCCCTGTTCACTGGTGCCCAAAACTGGACCGCATACTACAGATGAGGCCGAACCAGTGATCTATAAAGTGGCACAATTACGGACTTGTCCCTGCAAAACATTCCCCTCTTAATACAGGAAAGGACTCTACTTGATTTGTTCACCGCAGCCTGACACTGCAAGCTATTTTTCAGCCTGTGGTCTACAATGACAAGAAAATGGATTACAGACTAATGGGAGCTTCCCTCGGATTTTCCGAGGGGAGCTCCCATTAGTCTGTAATCCATTTTCTTGTTTTTAACCCCAAAGTGCACAACCCTTATTTTATCCACATTAAACCTCATCTGCCATGTGGTTGCCCACTCCCCTATTTTATCCAGATCCCCCTGTAATGTTATAGCGTCAGATTCAGTGACTATTCCCCTCCCGATTTTGTTATCATCAGCAAACACTGAAACATGGCTGTTTACCCTCTCCCCAATATCGATAATGAATAGATTAAACAGCATGGGGCCCAGCACAGACCCCTGCGGAACGCCGCTCATGACCCTAGCCCTATTCGAGAAGGTGCCATTTATCGATACTCTTTGTACCCGTTCCTTTAGCCAGTTCTCTATCCACATTAATTCGTCTATACCCATAGACCTCAGCTTGTATAGTAAACGTTTATGAGGTACTGGGGTTGATTTACTAACCTTATAAACACACCATGGACATGTATACACCTCTGTAGTGTGTTCCCTCCCAGCATGATCTATGGGTGGAATCTAAACACCTTTGTAGTGTGTACACACCCAGCAGGTGTGTTGTGCAAAGCCAAGCATGAATTGCAAGGTGATGTTGTGTAAATTAGCTCTATGTTGTGTTGCTTGCGTTGATGAATGCAGGAATGTAAATGCATGAGCTAACCATTTTTGTCTAAACTGTGAAGCAGCATTATATATGCATCATGTGCATGATTTTTCCATATATGGCATCAGTGGAAATATGCTTTTAGAGACTTTTTGGTTGATAAATACGTTTTGCTGTGTAAAAATCACACGCACCTGGTGCGTGTGTGTGTTTAGGTTAGTAAATCACCCCCACTGTGTCAAATGCTTTAGCAAAGTCCAAGTATACCACATCCACCGGCCTCCCTCCGTCCAGATCTTTACTTATCTCTTCGTAAAAAGTTAGCAGGTTAGTCTGACAAGAACGGTCTTTCCGAAATCCATGCTGGTTGTATTTACTATGCCATTATCCCAAACAAATTCTACTATGTGGTCCTTAATCATTCCCTCTAACACTTTACAAACCACCGATGTAAGACTTACTGGTCTGTAGTTTCCCGGATGGCATCTGGACCCTTTTTTGAATATTGGAACTACCGTAGCCCTCCGCCAGTCAATTGGCACTCTGCCAGTCATTAAGGAATCTTTAAAAATTATGAATAGTGGTCCCGCTATAATCTGGTTTAGTTCTTTAAGTACCTTGGGGTGCAAGTTATCTGGTCATAATGCTTTATTTGCATTAAGTAGTTCTAGTCTGTGTTGTATCTCGGTTTTTGTTAACCACTGTGGAATATTTTGCGATGAACTATGTGCATTTTTATCTACATTAAACCCGTCTTTTTCCTTAGTGTATACTGATGAGAAAAAGGTATTTAATGCCTTGGCCCTCTCCCTGTCGTTTGTGATTAACTCCCCTTTATCATCCATTAATGGGCCTATCTGCTCCTTTCTTACTCTTTTACTATTTATGTACTGGTAACAAATTTTGGGATTCTTTTTACTAACTGTGGCGATATGTTTTTCACAATCTATTTTAGTTGCCCGAATTATTTTTTTGCATCTTTTGTTACATTCTTTGTAATTATTGAACGCCAATGACGTCCCTTCTGTCTTATATTTTATAAATGCCACTCTCTTGTCCTTGATGAGTTGCTTTACCGATCTATTTATCCATACCGGCTTAGTTTTGATCTTTTAATTTTGTTCCCCAAAGGTATACACTTGGTAATAGCCTTATGTTGTGTGTTCCTAAAACATTCCCACTTCTGGTCAGTGCTCAGTTTCTGAAATACATTTTGCCATGAGCTGGCACAGCTTATCGAAGTTAGCCTTCCTGAAGTTTAGGGTTTTTGTCCGACCCGCCGTCTTCCTGTTTCTATACCCAATATTGAAGGTAATCACATGGTGATCACTGTTACCCAGTGTCTCCCCAATTGCAATATCCTTAATTAACTCCCCATTATTAGAAATGATTAAATCTAGGATTGCATTTTTCCTAGTTGGGACCTCCACCATCTGATCCATGAAGTTGTCTCGCAACATTTTCAGAAAACAGGCTGCCTTTGACGAATGGGATGTTCCGCTTGCCCAGTTTATGGTCTAGCACCTAAGTCTCGGAACCCCTTTTTTAGGACACTCCAATTGCCACCTATTTTGTCATTGGTGCCGATGTGCACCAAGACAGCTGGGTCGTGCCCTACCCCATCCAGTAATCTGTCAATTGGTTCCGCAATGTGCCGAACACGAGCTCCAGGTAAGCAGCACACTGTTCGGCGCTCACGATCCCGATGACAGATTACCCTGCCTGTCCATTTGATGATGGAGTCTCCAACCACCAAGATCTGCTTCTCCTGCTCCTCCATCCTGCTCCCCTCCATGCTAGAGCAGTCACTCCCCCTGCGGATAGAAGAGGTGTCCGGCTCCTGCAGTGTCACCCCTGAACTAATACCCCCAACATTTTGCAACCTGGCATATTTGTTGGGGTTAATCAGATCAGGGCTGACCTCTCTCACACTCTTCCCTCTACCCCTCCTTCTAACGGTAACCCAATAAATAACGGTAATGCGTATGCATACTGTAGCTCTCTTTACAGGTTGACTAATGTCTCCACTGTTTAGCTCTGTTTGGAGCTCTATGAAAAAGACTGTTGTTCTCTGGATCTGTACATACTTCCTAACTTTTTGAAATGAAAAAGGACACCTTCCAGTTCAATGTATATAGGCAATAGCCACACTCCTGCAATGCCCCCTGTTATCTGAACCATTAAGAATTTACAGTGGCGTGGGGCAGCACAATGGCATAGTGTGGCATAGTCACTTCTTCCTTGCAGCACTAGGGGTCCCCGGTTCAAATCCTGGTCAGGACACTTTCTGCAAGGAGTTTGCATGTTCTCCCTGTGCTTGCATGGGTTTATTAATTTGTCGGCGCTGCATAAATACCAGTAATAATCAATAATAAATGCCAAGAACGATTAGTTAAACCCAGAATAGTTTTTTTTCACCATTATGTTTCCTTTATTCTGTTTTTCCATAGTATACAAGATAATCAAAATATAAGATATAGGTTTTAGTGCATAACAACACTTTTGGTTGTTTAAAAGTACTTACACCTAGATATCGGTACATCAGACCAAAAAGAAGGACAACTGAGGAAGACAGAGGGATTTGTTTCCAAATGAGGGACAGTCCCTACAAATGAAGGACAGTTGGAAGGTATGTGTGTGGCTTAGTACTCATGTGTGAATGTTGTATTCTATTCTCCTCTCAGTTCTGAGGAAAGTACTAATGAGTACTTGCATCTATATTGCCGATTGAGAGCATAGGTGGATATTTGAACATGACTGAAAACGCACAGCTCACCCCTATCGTGGTTCCCTGCAATCCACATTCGGTGCACGGATGACTCTCTTCCAAAGTAATAGGCCCAAAAACTGTGGAACCAGCACACAATATTCTTCCAAAGAAATTCAAACTTTATTCCACATGCATCTGTACAAAGCACAACCACTGACTATATACAACTGCGGATATTTGAACATATTTTGCCTAGAAGCAATAAATGCTAGCTCCAGGAGAAATATCATAGGTGTGTAAATAATCCTAATGCACTGTTAATATCTAAAAAGAACAGTAAGAATTTTTAGTTTAATAATATTGGCCATATATCTTTTCAAAGAAAATATTGAATTCAGCTTACTACAGTCCTCAGTCCAAGTAAACACTGTGGGGTGAAATATAAGTGAGTACAGATCCTCTATGAGCTGACTAACCACAACTGTGGGAAACATTGGATTCACCATGGGCCGTCATCCTTAGGGAAGACTATGAATACCATGTTCTGTCCTTACCCTGATTAAACTGGGTAACATGGTAACTTACATAAACTCTCTGTTTTTAATAAATAGGTCATGTACAATTAGTATTTACCTATCTTATCCGTCCATATTTACCTTATTCATCCATATCAAATATTATTATGTGTTTAATTGTATGCAATGCTGTTATTCTTTAGAGCAGGCTTGTAGTACATTTGCAAAATAATTTTGAAGCTCAGTTTAAATAGACTATGCAAATATATCCACAATCCAGATCTTCACTGCATCTTCAATAAGGCACATTTGCCATAAAGTGACCACATAAAGGCTACTTTTTTCTAACTTGAAGACCATATTATGTTAAAGCATAATTCCAGTTTTCTTCTCCATACCCTTACCTGCCCCCCCCCCCCCCTTCCTTTGCCTATATTTCCCTGTATAGATAGATTGATTCCAGAAACCTTCAATTAAGTCATGTGATGAGCCAGGGTCCCACTTTATCTTCTTTAGAGTCGGCAGTGGGCAGTCCTTTCTCCTGAATAGATCGGCACTCACTTCATGATGTGTGAGCATGCTTCATTCATTGTGAGTTAAACAGAGGAGGGAAGGGAGAAGCGCTGCAAGCCGAGTAGGGAACAGGGCGATTTTATGCAGAAAACTTGGTAGGGGGGGGCGGGGGGCTGGAAAACTAGGAGCTAATGTAAGTTCCCAATCTTCCGTGGTTAATCCAATTAGTTCGGGAGTGATCCAAAAAACATAAAATTGTGTTCGCGGAGGTGGATGAAATTGCGTGTAAAAAGACCAAAGAGGAAAACAGAAAAAATCTAGGGACTTACCCTTAGGTAAAGGATAATGCGTGGTCATCGATGGAGGGTGGAGTTTGATGATGCTGGTGTCGCACGGGTTCCAGCTTGCCAGGAGTGATGTCTGTTCTCCAAAATCTTGTTGATGGAACTTGGCGAGGAGGTGAAGGTGAAGTATTCTTTGCTGTGCTTGCCTTGAGTGAGGGGTGTTTGCAGGATCAGTAGCGAGGGGTAGAGGTGGATGGTTGCGGTGTCTGTAGTGTCTTGACTGTGACCTTGTGTTGGAGGGATGTCTATTTCACCATTGATTAGTGATAGCGAGGAGGCAGAGGTGATGTTTCTTTGCGTTTGCTGATGAGTGAAGGAAAAGCTGTATATTCCCAAGTGTGTTCTTGTCGGGTTAATTGGGTTCATTCATTGTGAGCCCATTCTCCCTGTTCTCTCAAAAAGTGCGTTGTCTGATGCTGGGGGTCATTCAACCCTGAAGAATCCTAGTGCTGGGAAACTGATTACGACATGTAGGCCAGTGTTGGATTGTGCAGAGGTTCTGCACACCATTTGTTTAAAATAAGTTGGTTAAGAGGAGAGATTTAAAATATATACATGGGGTTACATAGTTACATAGTATTTGAGGTTGAATAAAGACACATGTCCATCAAGTCCAACCTATTGTGTGTGTGTGTGTGTGTAAAGATCCCCGAGTCATCTCGTTTTTAGGAGTACTTGTACCCCTGTATATTACCGTTTCTCAGGAAATCGTCCAAAAGCTTCTTGAACGATTCCACACTATTAGCTGAAATCACTGCTTGTGGCAACGAGTTCCAGACCCTAACCGCGCGAACTGAGAAGAATCCCCTTCGCCCCTTGTGTTTGAATTTTTTTTCTACCAGTTTCAGGTGGTGTCCTCTAGTCTTTGTTATGGAATTAATCGTAAAGAGTTTGTTGCTAATGTTGCTATGACTATGGAACATTTTGTACATGAAAATCATGTACAATCATTTTAAAGAGAGCTTTAAAATAAGTCATACCTGATCTCTCTAACTGCTTAATTCATTCTTAAGGTCACAACAAAACTCCAAAGTCAGGTTCATGCCTCTGTTGTGTAATTTGCAGACAAATTTCTCCACAATGTCTAAGTACAAAGGTGAATAAGGACTTGTTTTAAAGTACATTTACTGTAAATACCTAAGTGTGCATCGTCTACTTTAATATCAAAATATGCTAATTAAAAAAAGAAGTTGAGTTTTTCTTCACTCTTGCACCTTCTGAGTCTCTCTACTGATTCTTTAACATGATGGCTGCCTAACTTTTAGTGAAGCTCTGAAGCTAAGAGAAGTGAGGTTTATGGAAAATCTAAGATTTGCATGTTGCCTCAACTACCTACATCTCTGTGTCTCTGTCCATCTCCTGAACTGAACCCTGTTAGAAAAACATGTAAATACTGGGTAAAAAGGGCCCTAGGTTTCACTTGCCCCAGTTTGTGAAAGGTTTACCTAAAATAAGCCAATCAAGACTGATAACTGAAGATTTCTTTAAAAAAAAAAGAAACAAAGTGATATGTGTTAATCATCACAAATGGATAACCTGTGGAGTTGAAAGATGATTTTGCTTTCCATGCCTTACTTTTTAGAGCTGCATTTGTTGCTGCTGTTGCTTATATTTAAATTCTTTTATTTTCTCTGCTGATTCTAAAATATGAGGAGGCACGCGACAGGCCAGATGTTGGTGTCTATACCCCAGGAGGTTAAAAAGGAAATAATTTAAAAGGAACAACAGATGCATCAAGTGATCACAGTGCATATCAAAAATGATTGATTTTTGTCTCTGGCCTCCAACAAATGTTTCTTTAGTTTATGAATAAACACATATTTTTGAGAAGATTGCATAAAAACAAATGCTCAGCAATCCAAAACCTGCTGGTTGTTTCAAATTTTGTGATTGTGTGCAAAATATAATTATTTAAATTCAATCTTGAGCACCATGTGTCAACATGTGAAAGTACATTATTCTAGATCAAAGTGATTGGCTTTGAAATGACACAACACCGATAATCCGCAGACTGATTACAATTAAAATTATTTTCCCAAAATAATTTTGTTATAAAAGTAGTACAAAGAAAAGTTAAAATGCAGTTTGTAACAGGTAAAAAAAACGACAGCAGCAAACAAACAAATGCTTACATGTTTCAGCCCCCAAACTGGGCCTTAGTCATCACCACGTAGTCCCAAGGAACACAGTGGCCTTGCCCTCCCTGATGTTTATATGTATTACTTAGCTGCACATTTGTCCCAAGTGGTGGATTGGTGTAGACACGATGAGCTAAATTGTGGGTTCTTGTAGAGCAGACCTTTTCCCAGATTCCTCTTCGGTCCCTGCAGTGGTGCTATGGCCCTATTCCTCGTGAGATCAGGCTACACCCGACTATAGGTCCTATGTGGCAGGTTGCTCATTTAACCTTTCACTTTAAATGGCTCTCCCCCTTTGCCCCCCCCCCTCTGCTCCCGATCATAGGGAATTCCCACTTTCTACCTGGCCTTAAGGACCCTGCATTCCTTCATCTGGCACAACAGGAGAAGCTCACTTCCTCAGAGCATCTCAGTGATCATAACAGAAATGGCACAAGATCCCCTCCTCGCCCCCCCTGGGTTTTTGGAAACGCCATCAACTGTACCACTTTCTCTCCTCTCTTCCCCCTGCATCCTCGCTCACCCGCCCCCTAACTGTCTTTGAAGAGGAGTGCTCCCAACCCGTCCCACCGCGCCAAGTTCTCTCCCTCTGTTACAAATAGCTTCTTCTGCCTGATGTAGAGACAACTCTTGATTTTCTCAACAGATGGAAATGGGACCTATGGGTCTTCTTCACACCAATAGAACAATCCAAGATGTTACAGTTATCTCTGAAATCGTCTATTTGTAATACCTACCAGGAAACCGGGTACAAGATATTGATTAGGTGGTACAGGACTGTGTTTCATGGCAGTATATAGATGTGTAAACCCTTGCTGCCATGCAGTCCTAAATCTAATGCATTTTGAATGGTCTCCAATATTAAGAAAAAGCAAAAGGGAAAAAAATTATTTTTTATTGAAATTGCTCATGCGCTAATTCAGTGCATGATGGGTTAATGTCCTTTTGGCTTTGGCGTGGTGATTTGGTGCAAAAAAGGGTTTACCATGCCTGATGCTGGTTCATGTTTGCTTTGGCCAAAAGTGACCTAGGGAGAATGTAACATTGTACTATATTATAACTTTTTCTTATCTTCTGATGTGATTTATGTTCAAATGTGTTTTTTTTCTCACATGGCAATGTTTTTGTTTAGTATGTTTGCAGATCACCTTCTCATAATTGTTAAACCATTGCATGCCTTTTCAATGTTCATTTCTTATAATCAGGTGGTATTTTTAATTCATTTTCCCAACAGGTGTAAGTTGAATATTTAGCATTTGTTGTTATTGTTGTTTTTTGCTTTTTTGTTTTTTTGCTCTGGGGTTGTGGTCGGAATGATACTGTAGTTGGGGATTTAAATGCCCACTGATATCTGTCCTTGTTTGTTTGTGAAACCCACAATCTGATGCCAGCAAGCTGTGCACATGTATGTATGATTTTTTTCTATGTGCTTTCACAACACCCTAGTGCTGTTTGACAATATGCCTAGCAAGCTGAATGAAATGCTTAAACTTAATTTTTTTATGTTTTTACTTTAATGATATAATGAAAAAAAAATCATAAATTATATATGTATGTACTGTATATTTTGTTTTGTGTATTTGTTGTGTTTTTTTTTGTTTAATATATTTTTATTATTATTTCCATTAAATACATTTACATTTTCACATTTCGAAAATATACACAGAAATATAAAATTTCCCCTTATTGTATACATGATAAGGATGTCATATATTCATCAAGAAGGGTATGTTCTATTGATTACTCTATTGTTCTTATTCGAAACACACATTTATTTATACCTCACATTCAGCATTAACACATTTACCACTATTTCTTCTTCCATTCCATCTACTACCCAATCTTCATTTAGAGGGAGGGGGGAACATCCCCATTGTGAATTTGTGCAAACTACAATAGTGTTAATTTCTCTTACCCTATCCTTACCTATTCTCTCTCTCCTACTTTTCTTATATTCCTCACTCTATTCCTATGATCCCTACCATGTCCTCGGACCAACTTGCCCTCTCAAGCCTTCCGTATTACCTACTTCTACTTGTGTCCACTCTTATATATGTGATCTATACTACTGTGTCTTATAAATCAATACTTCTATTTTATGTATATTATCCCTTCTTAATCCCCTGTACCCCCCCCCCCTACTCTCTTATTAACCTATATCCTATATACTTAAGAAAAAAATGAAAAGGCTAGTTATTCTGTGCAGGATTCTCTGGAATGTTTGGTTCTAGAGCTAGCTTTTTACTCTTTTTACTATTTTTTTGTATTTTTTTTTATGGGGTTGGGGATGCCATTATTATGGATGTCATTATTATTGTTTGGAATTGGCTTATTGAGTTTATGTGCGGAGGTTTCTAAGTATTTTTCTTAACCCACATGCATAATTACACAAAGGCAGGCAGGATTTTATACTTAGTTTGTTTCTCTGTTTTGACTTTATCTAATTATGCATCTTACTCTACAGTGAAAGATGAAAAAGTCCAGGGTTGTTGTTGGAAATCTTGCAATATATTCTGCACACACTACATTGTTCACAAAAAGCACATGAAGTTCACCACAGGAATGTGTGTTGCTAATGTCTTTATTAAAAGAATTTGCCTAAAATAAAAGTTGAAGTACTTTTAAGTGGTCCTAATTCAGGTATGCTGCAATGGTGGGTGGGGATGAAAAGGGAGCTGGTGCCTGTTCTCCACCTTCTTGTACCAATCAGACATCTTTCCTATCAAATATATGGTATGGGTAGGTGGGTATTGACACTTCATAACATTCTCCAGCCCCATATAAGGAGCTGTGTGACATTTTACATATGTGACATTTGAGATAGCTCAAAAACTTTTTGACTTCTAAGATAGACACAGGAGTGGGTCCTCTAATCCGCCCCCCCCCTCTTATACTCTTTTTTTTGCTTTCTCACTATACTCTTTTTCTCTTCTACATCTTCACTATCTTCTACTATATTCCTTTAATTCTCCTCCTTGTCTTGACTCCCCAATATCCTCTGGATACTTCTTACACAAAGATTATTTTAATGTTTCCACTTCTTGTTCTACCATTGTCTTTTGTGAATGTACAACTATGACTGTTCAAAATAAAAAAATTTCCTAACAAAAAAAACTTTGACTTGAATATAACTTAACACATGTTTTTTGAGGTAATAATTTACACTAATTTGTGTTAATTTTTAGGCTCTTAACATCCTAGTGTGGACCCTGGGAATCCTGTTAGCACTTTCATGTAGTTGGTGTCACAGACAATTTTCTGCTTGTTCCTGTATAAAGCCATCTTGATGTCCTCCACATTCTATGTTTCTAGAAAGTGGATATATTGTGGGTGCAAGGCACTACTGGCCTGAAAGAGCTGAATAAACACCCTGGACTATCCAAGTCATTTTGCAAGGAGAGCAGTAACCTCACCATCTCTTTCATTGATGAGCGCTGGTGTATTATAGATCTTCTGCTCAGCCTACTGAAGATATTTCCCATCCCCAAGGTAGCCAATTGTGTGTGGGCAAAACCATGGTTCAGCTGAATTAAAGGCCCTTTTTTTAGCTTTGTTAAAAATATTTTTTTCCCAATGTTTGTATTTGACAATAATGCTGTCATTCATTTATAGCTTTCTAAACAAAACATACACACAATTTGGTGTACGTGTATGTTAGAAACTAAGGTAAGCCTATAAGAAGCATGAAGAGGGCCTTTTCAGATAGCTGGATTGGGAACATTCAAGAGAACCAAAATCCTTCCTGTAGCATGCAGAGAAAATGTGTCCCTAATTTGTGTGCTGTTAATGTAATATTTTCATAACATAATACCTTTCCCTAAAATTTTTTAAACACCTGCTGTTTTCCACACAAAAACAAATACTTTACCCAGGCATGCAGCTTGGGTAGTAATAAGGGATGGAAGCAAATGTGATATCTCCCCCCCCATTCTTGTGACCAATCCAGGCCAAATCTGTGTAAACATTGTGGGGGAAGACGTACCACTATTCTTAGTTTGGGGCCCATTATATGTGGGTTATATAGAGGACCTTTCAGCTTGTAAATAAATGTGCAAAGCTGCTACAGATAATTGTGGCTGATAATTACTAAATCACCCTTTGTAATGTCTGAGAAAACCTATAATTGCTCTTGTACAATCAATACATTGCTTTAATGAGTTAGTGAATGCCTATTAATTATATTAACTGCTCACAATATACTTGCAGATACCAATAAGTAAGTGTGATGCATCGGAAACATTTTTTCCTTATTCCTTATGACACAGCAGACTGGATAGTGAATATTTGCAGTCTTATATTTCAATACCTGATTTTCTTAGTGAGCATATAGAAAGAACAAGTTAAATAAAAGATGCTTTGCAGAATCTTGTCCTTTCTTGTAACTTTTTTCCTCAGCTTGTGATGACATAAACTGCATGTAATGTGCTGACCAAATGCCTTAGCCTCTGTTTAGAAGATACCATCGTTCTGCTTACTGTAATCTCTTGACACTTTATCTATTAAAGCTAAGTGAGAAAAGGATATAGTATGCACTCGGCAGCAATGATGGGAGAATGTAAAGATAATCTGAAGCATGTGTAATTAATCAAAGATGTAGCTAAAAAAGAATGAACACACTTTTTAAAATGCCAACCCCACCCAAGTTATCCCTTTTCCATAAAAAAATAACAATGTTGGGGGATTTTGAACAAAATACGTAGCTACTAATGGAACAAACATATGCTTTCACAATTATTAGCAACTTTGTACAAAGTCTCAATTAGTGGGAGTCAGATTACCTGTCCAGTAGTGCAGTCATTGTGTTGGTAATCCTATGGAAATGGAAGTAATGATATTGCCGCAACTTAGGGCCTGTGTTGTGTTTTTGTTGGCTTCAGGTGGGTTATGTATTCCAATACAAGTCTCTGAGAATGCAAACTTCCCTTAAAGCAGGTAAAATGAAGGTTGGAAAGAGGTCACCTGCATGTCAAATGTGCCTATTAATGATTTCTGAATGATCTCAGAAGCATCTAAAACTGATGTCAAACTGATGCCATTGGCATAAGCCCACAACCCGTTTATACAGCCCCTTAGAATCCAAAATAATAATATTTTATTTATAGGCAAGATAGCATGAAATAAAACAGCCAATGTTACAAACAGGCCCATCCCTTTCCACCATCAGGGCTACAAAAAAGACATCAAGGAATACAAAATAAGGAAAAACATTGCAAGGGAAATTTCCCTTAGTGGATGTGTAAAAAAATCAATTTGCAAAGAAAACCCAATCATGAGCAAGAAAAATAAAAACACAGTATTTTTGCTGCATGTGATTGAAGGATAAAGTCAGCAATGCTTCACCTCATTCACTAAACTAAAGGGAACATTCCTTTGCAAAGTCAAAAGCCTATTTGCCTTTAATACATCAACCCCCATGAGTATGACAGATAACTAATGAGTGCAGATTTCCTGTTTTGGAAGGGGTTCCCAGTAGTTATTCCAGTAACAGACCAATAGTGTTTGGCTACTCTGCTTATGTTCAATGGGAGGCAAATTCAATGGAATGGAAGTCAATGGCAGGCACTGCTCTGGGGGACATGTGCCAGTGCTAAAACATTAAAAAGCCAGCAGGGAGGTGTCATTTGGTGTATTACATCCTATAGCAAATGTGACAGCCACAAAATATATACCAGACCTTTATCTTTGATGAGCGTCTGGTATGGTTTTTAATAGGGGAACCCTATGCATAAAACAACAGCATGGTGTACCCTCCAACATCTGTACCAGACCCCTTTCCTTGATGAAAGTCTGCTATGGACTTTAGGAGCACCCCTATGGTAAAAAAAAACATGTTGCAGCCTCCCCTATAGCTATGCCATATGCTTAACCAGGGAGGGAAGTGAGCATGGACATGCACATCTCTTTCTGAAACATAATAGGGGCCCTCAACATTGGGAGGGTACCTTGCACAGCAAGGCACGTCGTCCCCATGTTGATGAGGACAGGGGCCTCATCCCCTTATCTGGTCCCCGAGAGGATGTGGGGATCTTTAAAGGGGGAACTTATTGTAATCTGGGAGCCCAGATAAAGGGAGCTCCAGATATCAAGTAGTAAATAAACACACATTAGAAAAATTCCATTATTAAAAAAATCCCCAAAATAATGTTTCATGATGTAGATCAGATCCATGGTCAGTCATGATGAATGCTATCCCGATGACCCAATGACAAAAACACAACAACGGTGCATGATATCGTGGCTCCCATTTCTCGCTCATTTGGCTGATGTCATTGACCAAATATGGTCCATGGCTAATGATGAATCTACATCGCGATGTGATTGGTGAAGGATGTGTGTATTTTCTCTTTTTTTTCATTTTTTTTATTTGTGAATGATTAACCAGGAGAACTACGTGCCCCTTACTTAATTATGTAAGGGCTTCCAGATTTTGATAAGCTCCCACCCACAGACCCCCAAATTCCATCGGTGCCCAGATGTGGGGATAAATCACTTGCCTATATCAAAATAATTGTTAAGGGGGGCATCAAGTAAACCCCCAAAAAGGGTGTGGGGCCCCCCAAAAAATACCATTAAAAAATACCAGACTGCATGCCCTTATCTGGGCATGCAGTCTGGCTGGCCAGGAAAGGGATTGTCAGCATGCATTTTGCCCTACCCTCTTGAATCATACCAGGCCACTTACCCTGAACATGGGTGTAAATCCATGGAGAATCACATCATTCAGGGATGATGATTGTTCATCACAATGAACGACACCAATGATCTGTTGACACAAAGACAATGACATGCATCAATGATTCTCTCACGTTGCACTCTTGTCATGACTGACAGCTCTCAGCTAGCTGCTGAATGTCAACAAGCCAGCTGGTTATGTGCTATGTTTTTGTATATAGGCGAGTCGCTTGTCCTTGTTTACTTGCTATTTAGCCAGAAATCTAACATGTGGACTACTTCTGACCAGACTTCAGATGGGTGCATCAGGGTCCCGCTGGCTATTGTCAAGTCTGAGCTAATTGCACCACTGGAAAGCTTGTATATGCGAAGGGACGTCAGCATGGAAAACAGAATCTGCTGCTTTTCAGTTCTCAACATTGACTGTTTCTTTGTGCTTCTTCAGAAGAGTTTGGAGGGCACATCTGGAAACACCTGGGTTACTGAAAATGTATGCCTTCGGAAGACCTTTTGTTGTAGTAAGGCCTCCCTGTGTCTTGTTAATCTGCTCACTCCTGCCATTGTGCAAGATTTTTGCAGCAGAACACTGACCCCAAACATGTACCCAAAGTCATAAAGAACTAACTTCAGTTAGAACAAATAGTTCTGGAGAAAATTATATGACCCCCACAGAGCCCTGAACTCAGCATCATTGAATCGTTCTGGGATTACATGAAGAGACAGAAGCAACTTTGAGCCTAAATCTGCAATGAACTGTGGTTGATTCTTCTAGCTGTTTGTAACTACCTATCTGCTGAGTTCCTTATAAAACTGTGTGCAGGTGTATCTATTTAAAAATTTATGCTGTTTTAAAGGCAAAGGGTGCACAAACCAAATATTGATTTGATTTGGATTTTTTCTAACTGTTAGCAGGTTGTTGATTGATAGATAAATAAAATATTAATTGCATTATTTTTTAAAGCATCATCAATTGACAGCATTTTTTCACAAGTGCCCAAAACATTTGCATATTACTGTAGATGTGCAGGCAACAGTCATTGCAACAGTTTCTTTTGACAGAAGAGACTCTTTAAATAGCTATTATTAGCAGACAAAGTTAATTAAAAAAATCATATAATTATATAACTTGCATTAAACTGATCAAATAAGATTTTAAAATGGCATTTGAAATAAGTAACAGAACAATTTTAACACATAGAGGATATACCATTTAAAGGGTGTTATTTCCATGTAAATATACTTTTATATATGTTATTATTTCATAAAGCTGACACAGTTAAATATTGTATATTAAGATAATGTTAAGGTGACAGATATTTCTTGTCACTGCAGTTTTACTATTACAGCGGAATGGATAAGATATGAGTTGCAAATGCTGTTTCTGCACTTTCCCAGTAACCTCTCTGTCTTTGCTTACCCATCAGCTTTTTTTTTTTTTTTTTCAAAGGCATAGTAATGTACTTTAAGCTTGTTTCTAATCTCCTTGTCAGCATTTCTACCTGTAAAATAAGACAATTTGATTTCAAGAATGAACTGAACTCATTAGAATCCATATTGATACATTCTGCTTAAACACGGCTTATGAACTGTAAGTCTATCCCTCTCTTTAACTATCATACCTAAGACTTCTACACAGGTAGAATATTTTACAGCTTTTATTTATAATTGTTGTCATGTATTTGATTTGGTTTTGCTATAAACTTCTAATATGCATATATAAAGAAAACATGCAGCAAGGTGGCTTTGCCAGTTGCAAAAAAACAGCAGTATTAGCGACCTGTTATGCATTAGCACTCATGTGCTGAAAAATACTTCAAGCTTTTACTTAAACTTACTTACTTACATTACTTATACAAAAAAATGATTGTTTACCTACTACTACTACTATTACCACTACTGCCTACTCACTTTATACATGACGCACATATGCCACAATCATTGTACCCACAAAATATGCCACAAGCCAGAGACTCACAGACATGCATAGACATCAGGACAAGAGGTTTGAAAACATTAAACTATTTTATTACACATGCGTTTCTGTTCACAGAATGTAAACAGAAAGCTGATACTTTGTCTGAACATACCATAAATAGTTTGAAAATATTTAGCAATAAGCAACTATTGAGAGTAAGTATTGTACAGTATAGCATTACGTAATTAAGTCATGAGTATATATTGTACAGGGTGCAAGGCCAGAAGTATGAAATATGCAACACAGTGTATGTAGTGCACGGGTTAAGAGTGCATAACACACAGATGGCAGGGGTCAGGAGTGTATAACATACAATGTGCAGGGGTCAGGAGTGTTTAATGCACAGCATGCAGGGGTCAGGAGTGGCTAACCCATAGAGTGCAGGGGTCAGGACTATGGAATGCAGGAAGTGCAGGGGGTGCACTAAAGAGCTCACTGGGAGCATCACTTCAGTGACACAAGTCAACAGCAAATGACACACAGACTTTCTTGCGCATTCTTTTAGAGTGCTCTTTATGCCTTCTTTTCCTCGCCCTTCTCCTCCTCCTCAGAGGTAAATAGCAACCATTTATTTTGGGCCTGCCTTAAGGGCGCATAGCAGCCATTTGTTTTGGGCC
Source organism: Nanorana parkeri (assembly GCF_000935625.1). Lineage (NCBI taxonomy): Eukaryota > Metazoa > Chordata > Amphibia > Anura > Dicroglossidae > Nanorana > Nanorana parkeri. The sequence goes on along the minus strand of NW_017307240.1, from coordinate 354,852 downwards.
TGATAATGTGTCCTTTTTCTCCACCCCCTCCTCAAAGGCACATACAGGTAAAACTCGAATAATTAGAATATCGTGCAAAGTTCATTTATTTCACTAATGCAACTTAAAAGGTGAAACTAATATATGAGATAGACTCATTACATGCAAAGCAAGATAATTCAAGCCGTGATTTGTCATAATTGTGATGATTATGGCTTACAGCTCATGAAAACTCCAAGAACCCCAAATCCACAACCTCAAAAAAGTAGATTATACATGCAATCAATAAAACAAGGATTGTACATAGAACAATATCGGACCTCTGAAAAGTACAAGCATGCATATGTACTCAGTACTTGGTTTGGGCCCCTTTTGCAGCACTTACTGCAATTACTTTTGCACGATATTCTAATTATTCGAGTTTTACCTGTAGAAGCCATTTATTTTGGGCCTGTTAATGGCCAATGATCATCCACCCGCACTGAATGGTCAGTTTGGTTAGATACATTTTAACTTTCTATTATGTTGTACTTCATTTTTTTCCCTTTCCATTACAAGCCCTATGTGTCTGGCAGTATTGCCCCCAAGGAATGACATGCTGTGTCTTCAACCATCTTGCTTACAACAGTGCAACATTCTGGAAGCTGAATAAAAACTTGTGCATAGTTTTACCATACATAGAAATGTGTTCATTGAGAACTGTGTCTGTCTACATGATGTTGACAGAAAGTTCTTGTTCCCACAACAGTTAATTTTGGTGCCAGACTCCTGTGTTCAACTCAAAACTGTTTTACTTTTGCACCAGACACAGATCACCAAAGTAAGGGGGGAACACAGATACTGACCACCAATAAAAGGGGGGCACAGACACTGACCACGAAAATGAGATAGCATAGACCAAGACCTTGCTGATCTCCAGTGTAAGGGGGGCGCACTGACTACTGCATTCTATAAGCTACAAAGTCCTGACTTCTGCATTTTATATGCAATGTTGTATACGATAAAATCCTGATCACTGACTCCTGTTCTATATACGCTATGTTGTATGTTACACAATGAAGGAGGAACACTAACCACATAGCCCTGAGTACTATAAATGTTATATTATGTTGTATGTTGCATGCATTATATAGGATATCAAAGGATTCTTTTTTAGCTACGTTTATTCCTGTCATCAGAAATACAAATAAAATAAATGCTTTAAAGTAACAAAAAGGGGAAATTAACAAAAGAGGGCTTCAAACAGAACAGATGCAGTTGCCCATAGAAACCAATCAAAATGTCGATTTCCTTCTCTAAGCTTCATGAAAAAAATAAAGCTAGAAACTGATTGGTTGCTATGGACAACTAGACTAGCTAAGACATATTTCTCTCTTAGACACTCTGAGGGACAGTTAACTATGGTTCCTGCCCCATTATAATAGCGAATGAACCTGACACATGTGGTGTGTACCACATTAACTAAGCAAATAGACCACACCCATGCCAGTTTCCATCTTACAAGGAAATAGGACCTTGCACTCCCCTGCTACTGGGGAGCACAATTTGCTCCATTTTGTGAGTGTTAGTTAATTTTTGCCTCTTTGTTAATTCTTTGCTAATATTTTTTTGTTTTGAGAAACACTGATTCGTACATAATAAACAGGGAGGAAGAGTGTGCAGTTTGGCATCTTCGCCCTTAGCAATAGATGACATTGTCTCAGCACTGCTTGGGTTCCTCGATCTGCATATCTGCTCTTGGCATTGGGATGGGTTCCCTCTCTCCCAAAAGGATATGTTTTTTTATTTTGTACTATGGAGAATGAAACCGGTGGTGCTGAAACATGCAAAGGTGTTAAAGAACACTGAAAACTACCTGCCCTGCTGGACAAGAAAAAAGAAATGATGATAGGTAGATCTCGCTTTTTGGTATTCAAGTAAGAAACAAGAGGTTGTCCTATCAGGCCCACCTATAACTAAAATATCACTTTCAGTTAGAATGGCCTTTAGATTACTGACAATTTTTAATGTATGTGTCAACAAGTGTTATATTTAAAACAAATACATAAACAGGCACATATAAGTTAGGTAATATCATAGGCAAATTGCAGCTGAATGCATTATACAGTAGAAATATATCTGGTTAAATTACTGAGATTAGAATCTCCCTTACATGTTGTGACAGAGTTCAAGGACTAATACTAATAGCATGATACAAAACAGAGTATGAACTATTACATTGGGAGCCATAATCTAATCCCAGGAAACACTTAATGGTTTATTTTGATCATAATGCATGATGCTGATATATGATTTACCAATAAAGCAGAATTTCTTTCTGTCTAGGAAAGTGTCCTTGCTTTTGCATTTGCAGCCAAACATGTTAGAAATTGACAGGCCGCATCACAAAACTGGTCAAAGCTAAAAAGTAAATAAAATTTGATGTGGCTGACAGTGTCATAAACTGTTTCATTCATTTAAGTTTACAATGTCTTGTAGAGTCTTGTAAGACCGATGATGTCACCACTTCTGCACCTATGTAAGTGTCACTATACTATGATGTAGGGGATGTACAGAAAAAAAGACTTGCTTTTATCCCCAAGATCCTAAATATATTTGTCAAATATTATTAAGTTTCATTGCAGTTTGATTTACGTTGCTGCACTACAACGTAGTTTTTAATTATGAAAATTTACTTCAAATAAATAAGAGTATGAATATACATGAATGTTCCTGATTGTATATATATCTCTCTATATCTATATATAGA
>NW_017307240.1:343209-351992 GCF_000935625.1 Nanorana parkeri | reverse complement strand
TATATATATATATATACTGAAGTGTAGACTGTTGAACTATGCATAATCTTACCACTAGCAAAAACAGCTCCTGCAGCTGATTAATATTGAAAGGACTATGAAAGAGGGCGGTAAATGTGACAGTCCAAAGGCTGCACCTGTCACTGCATCATAATCCATTTTTTAGGTCCTGTATATAAGTAGTAGGTTTGTCTTGGTCACCCTAGTACTTGATATTTCAGATGTTCCCTTACTGGTAATGATTCAAATTCCTGTCACTTTTTCAAGCAAGGTGGATCTGGTTAGATGATCAAAGGCATTTCATGGCAGGTGGCCATTAGGAAATGATCCAGCAATCGATGTTATAAACATTTGCCTTTTTATTATAAACTAGTCTCATCCAGCTTCTTTCAGCCACATACAAAATACATATGTGGACCGGAAAAATGTGTGGAAATTGACAAGAGTTAGAAATAGATTAGAGTTAGGACCACACTACACAGAGGAGCCTTGATGAGGCAGTGTGGATTTCACATATTTTGTAAAAGTTGTGCAACTAAAACTTCTGTTTTGAACACAAAGTGTTAGACAGTGTCATATGTTTTTTTGTTCGGGCTAGCTGGTAAATGTGCTGGGAAATTTTTGTGTTTTGCGGCCGGCGGACACCTTACACCGGAGCCCGCAACTTCCCACAAGGTCACCGCTGCCGCCCTCTGTGCTCTGCCGCCCCGAGGCCGGGCCTCGGTGGCCTTGTGGGAAATCCGGGCCTGCATATCCCCCAACTGCCTGAGATGGAAAAGAGAGACACACAGCCTAAAGTGTATTTCCACTTTCACAGCCAAATTGTGATAACACCTATTTTATATTTGTTACATGTTCCCATTCACATAGCATAAGCTAAAAATAAATAAATAAATACAAGAATGCTTCTTGCAGTTTAAGTTGTTTTTTTACATGGGTTAGGGTTTTAAAGATTACATTTTCTTCTAGCTTCTATTTTTTTGAAATGCAAGGAGGAGATGTGAGGGATATAAGGTGGCTTGCCCATTGTATGTTAATGAAGCTTATCAGATAAACCCAATCCCCAAATTTTAGTCCCAAGTCTTTCTATACGGACAGACCCCTGTGAAAGGGCTAAGAAAAACCTGAAATCAGCCATCTTGTCTGATTTAACAAAACATCTAAAAAGTAGGACATTTTTTTAAAATTATTTTTTCAGTATGCTGTGTGAATAGAAATACATGACAAGCATATAGAGGGGTTTTTCTCAAATTTGACTGCAAAAGTGGAAATACACTTTAAGCAAAGAACACACATTTTCCATTTTCTCACACAAGGACCATGATGAATAGAAAAATAAGAAAAGAGACTGATTTACGACAGGAATTGAGAATCTTCACACAAGAAATTGTGGTAAGAATTGCTTTCATTATCCAAATATTTTAAAAGCAATTTCCTGTCCGCTTATTTCATCTGCATACGATTGGATATTCAAAGTGAACAGGTTTTGCTTTTCACATGACTGGATGATTAAAGTGAATTTTCACACAATGTGCAGCAATGTAACAGTAATGTATAGTATATCATTTGTCCCACGACACCCTTGAGGTATTGGACACTTTGACAATATGCACAAATACGTTTATATCTATTATATAGATTTATTCTTCACAATGCATTTATCTTCTTTGTTTAGCTGCATGGAATTTTGTCAGAAGTATGTTTTACATTTCATAGAAGTAGAGTAACTGTGTGTCAGGCAAGTAGATTGTATCTAAATGCTATGATCTGAATATACTGTATGTAAGTATTCTGTCTCCTGTCTGGCATTTTCTCTGCAAGAATTATTGCTGAATGCCAATTTGTGCTCAAACACTGCATATGCTGTGCTGTGCAAGTAAAAGGCAGTGATGAAGCTGAATACATTTACAGACTTGAATGTAGATGACGGCTTAATGTAGACTTTTATTTTAATATACTAAAACAGAAGGACACGTGGATACTCTAAATACTCTCTGCATTCTTATACAAATACTGTACATAAAAAGCACTTACTGTACATAAAAAAGCTTCTTCATGAGTAAGCAGATCATTTGGTAACTTCCAGGTTTCTCTTAATATCAGTGTATGTGACCTTGTGTGTAGTTTTCCAGATAAAGCAATCAAACAGCAAAGGGACAATCCTAAGGCAGGAACAAGTTGTTCTTTTCCAAAAATGAGTGATATATTGTTGTGTGCTGATTGTGCCCTCAAAACATGATTATCATTTTCAAAATCTTTAAAAAATACAGCACATATAAGCTTTATAATGTTTCATTAGCTACAGCCTAATTTAAAGTGTTTACTCTGCCTACAGTTTATAGCTCGCTGCTTATAAAGTTTGCTCCTATGATGGACTGCAATCTCATGTTTAGTTTACACTCCTTGGCACCATTTTATGGCATGGTGAGTTGTGCTGGGTTGAAGCAGTCCTTTTGGCACCTGCATACTTTTTGTATTACTTGATGGTTTAAGATTTTCTTGGGATTATGCTCCTAGCAGATTTTCCTTGTGGGGCTGGCCTAGCTTTTTCTCCTTCCCCTTGTCCACCGGAGGAGAGGTATTTGTCACCATCAGTTGTCTAGCAAACGAGGTATAGCAACATGTATTATTGGATGATGTATTTATTCCCTATTCACTATTTATGGTATATAGTCAATAAAAATATATATTGATTTTAAACATTTCCAAGAACCTCCTGCAGGAGCTAAAGATCTAAGATTGCGAAACACGTTGGGGTGGTTTTGCTCTTGCCTTTGGACCTTATCGGCTTTCTAATTGTATATGCGGTTTGTATACAGATTGTTGACAATGAATAGCAAATTCACTAAGGCAATCAGGTGAGAGAATATATTGGATTGATGTATATGATACATTGTTTTTAATAGAAAGTTTCAATGTTAGTATGGTCTGTGTTTTGGACAAAATAAAGTATTGGCATTTCAAGCAACAAAATTGTATGAGTACCATTAAAGTGCGTTATGGTTCTAATTAAACAACTCCTTTTGTTTAAATTTTAGCAAGTGAATTTTGATGTGGTACTTTTCTAATTTTCTTTTTAGGCAGAACAACTATTTTCTAATTTGTATTGAAGTTATAGTCTATCATGGGAGTGATCTTGGAGCGATGGCTACTTTACAACACACTCAGGGACCATGGGGAACAAAAGTGGCCACCCTCCAGAAGGAAGGACAGTGTCAGCACCAATTCAAAGATGATTTCAGGATCTACAGTTAAGTGATACACAAATAAGCTACTTTTTTTGTTATTAGTTAGGGTACTTGAATGCACTTTTAAGATTTAAAGCCTGAGTTTAGTGTCATTTTGTAAGTATATTGATGTTCATAGTCTGGGCACATGTGCAAGAGAGACTTGCCTGCATAAAAAGCACAACATTTTCAAAATAATAGTTGATATTTTTGCACCAGCTAAAATCTGTCAGCAATGTAAACATTTTACTGATTTAAAGATCATCTACAGGCAACAGTGGTAATAAAATGCAAGAACTGTTGCCTTTGTAATAAATTCAGAAAAGCTGTTTAATGTCACCTTAATCTGAATTCAGAAATAAAAACAGTTATATATAACTGACTTCTTACAGGAGTTCTGTTTCCCTTATGCAGCAATAAGTGAAGGTGAGATTGAAGTAGGATCTCATAACAGAGATTAGCTTGCATCTTTACAGGCTCAAGAGAAAATGTGTTTACCAGTAACTATAGGTATTTAGCTAGTAGGACAGCCAATTGGACTAGATGAATGCCAGGATGAAAATAAGTGCCATTCAGCAACTAGGTTGTGTTCATTGACCCTGTTGAATTGCAAGTGATTATGTCTAGCTGGAAAATACCTTTAATATATTACCATGGTAGTATATTATTTTCTGTCATTTTTTTGTGACACCTTGCATTTCATTTTGATTGGTTTACTGGCATATATCTACCAGAAAGAGTAGCACAAGAAGGCAAGGACAAACATTGCTAAAAGATGAAACAAAAGATAAAATGTTTATGTATTTAATATTTTTATGCGACATATGATATGTGGCTTGATATATGTTGTGTTAATTCTGCAAGGCCAAAATGAAAACTAAGCTTAAAAAAATTATGAATATAACCAAATGTAAATTTTAGCAGTAGGTGTATATTACAAGGTATGCGTGTGCGCAAAGATTTAAAATGTATTATTGAAACAAAAGAATACATCTCTATCACAGTGTCAAATTGTAAACGTGCACCTACCTAATTTTACATAGATTTATATGGATTAGCAACTCATGTTTCAGTTATACTTTAACATCACAGCAAAGATATGCAAAGCTGTAAATAAGTGACATACAGTAAAATACCTTAGAACTATGGCTATTTGGTGTTAAACTAAAAAAATGCATCTAAATCTGTTCTCATACAAGGACACCCTAAGGAATTTAGTGTAGCTGGGGACAGCATATCTGTAAAAACTAATTGTGTGTAGGTGTATGTGCTTAATTTTCTCATCAATTATCCTTTTCTTTCATTTCCCGTTTCTATTATAACATTGTTACTCTCACAAGGAGGCTAATCAGCCACCGTGTGACAGTATGGGCAGATAGTGACAGACAAACATTATGGAGACATTAGTTACCTAAATAGACATTTGCTGTGCTCCTTGTGGAACATAATACACAGTGACAAGTCCACTTTTAAACACATCATTTCATAAGGTATACAAACACCTGTATTGAGTCTCAAACCACGAGGAATTTGATTGAATTTGATTTTACCTAGCTCAATGGTGTATGCATAGAATTGTGTATCATATATTGCTCTTACTACTAAATATAATATGATAGATTGATAATATATATGTTAACATCCAGTTATGACATATCACTTAAAGTGCATGTAAACCATAACTGGTGACAGTCGGCTCTACAAGTTTAAACAGAGTCCCGGCGGCAAAAGTCGCCGGGAGTCTGTTTAAACAGCCCCGATGCTGGCGACGTACACTGTACGTCGTCAGTCACGAAGGGGTTAAAGTACTGTATAGTATAAACAATTGCCATTGTTTGAAAGCTTAACTCCAGCCAAAAACTATGTTTTGACATCTGCACTGTAAATATAATCTCTAATGAAGTGTGTCCCATTTGTCTAGGCTGCAGTGTTATGTGCAACTTTGATTTTCACTTACAGTTCTGGCTGAGGTACTCAGATCACTGTGGCTGCACTCTTGCACTCCAGCTCCTCCATTTAGTAATTGTCTTGCATTCTTTTCAATAATTTCAAGGCACTTTTGATTAGAGGAGGGGCAGATAAATGTCACAATCTTCCCTCTTCCAATCACAGAGGGCCTTGCATGCATTGAAAAGAATGCAAAATGTTTACTGAATGGAGGAGATGGAGTGTGAGTGGTCTGCTGTGATCTGAGTGCTCCAGACAAAACCGTAACTTTTAAAGTCAGAGTTCTATATAGCACTGCAGCCTAGACACATGGGACATACATCATTAGTGTGGGTTTATTTTCACAGTGCACATATAAAAAAATAGTTTTTGGCTGGAGTTGAGCTTTAAATTAAATACTGTTTCACATTTTTTCATCCTTTGTTGGCTGGTAGCTCTGATAATTTTCTGCTGTCCCTTTACATCCCCTTCCTGTCTAGGTACATGCAGTGCTTTAGTAACTTCTGCACATCATTCCTCAGCTTGGGTCTCTTGGTGGCAACAGCAGTAGAACTTGCTTGTACAATTTGCTTTGGCACAGCTTGTACTCTCATTTGAGAGAGCTTCTTGTCTCCATTGGGAGACAGGTACACAACATTGTCACCTTATATCAGGAAGTGCTCGAAGAACTTCCACGGCATGTATTATTTTTTTTTAAATGCTGCAGATTTAAAAATATTGCAAATTACTTTTGAAATTGACATTGACCTGCTAAAGCTTATATGGGATTTCAGTGATTGAGTTTCCATATACTATAGCTGTACTGTAGGGATTTCTCAACTTAATAAAATGCCCTAAATGCTTATTTGTATTTAACATTTAATTTTAAAGATCTCTTCATTTGTTTATACATTGTTGGTTCCGTTATTTTTACAACAAAACATAATCCACCAGTAATAACCTTGATTGTGCTTCCACATATTGACCTACTTCCATGAAAAAGAGTTTTACACGATAATATTTTGGTATACACTGTAATAGGCAGAGTCCCATGATAGTCTTTCTTTGAAATATATGCTTAGTGAGGAAGGCAACAACAGTATTACTAAGTAATGTGATGTTTATTTATTTGCACTAGAGAGCAATGACAAACATGACAGCTCCTTTCCTTGCTTGAAATGTGTCTAAACAACAGTCACTGTTTCTAAAGCAGTTCTAATTGAGTTCCCTGGAAAAGTACCCATTAAAACTTACTGTACAACCATCACAAATAGCTTAAAATATATAACTCACATAAAATGCAAAAATATATATTAATGTATACATTATAGCCACCTATTTTAATATTGTTAAATTCTTCCTGCATGCAAATGAATGCCCATTTAAACAAGTGTAAGCATTCATGGGACTGTGCTTTATTTGCATGCATTCATGTGCACATGCATTGACTGCATAGTAGACACACATTCTCTTCTCCAGTGTATTTGATCAGCGTTTTCCCTACAATGACAATTTCCTTGTTATATTATATGCCAAAATTAGATGTTAGTTTATTTATTATTAATCTTTAAAAAATATTTGGATAGAGTGGACAAGAAAAAATGCAGGACAAAACTACCAATCATTTATTGGACTCTAAAGAAAAAGAAGAGCATTTGGAGGAAAGCTACTAAAAGCATATACAAATTGCATGTAGCCTATCCCAGTTGTACCAGAGGTCTTTACAGTTTGTTCAGTTAAGCTTTAAAAATAAAAGATTCTTCAAAAGATGGAAACATTTCATTGTGAAAACCTTAACGGTTTTGGAAATAAACCACCTGGTTGAGCCCTTTAGATATACTAAATGGTATTTAGAGGCAGAGGTGTCGAATGCTCTGGGGAGTTTGCGACTGGTGCAGGATTAACTTACCTCATACCAGCAAGATACTCGGTCTAGCTTTAGCTCCTAATAGAGTCAGTAAATCCACAATGTTTGTGCCTGATATGCAGTTGTTTGACAGGGGAGTGGAAAGCAAAGGTACCCGGACGCATCTTACATGTATGATGTATATTGGATACAGATATGCACCTTTCTGTAACCTGCAGATAGTATGTTTGTTTCATTTTATTTTGTAGTTTTATATGGAAAAAATCAAATAAAAATTGTTTGAAAAAAAATAAAAATAAATAAAAGATAGAAGCTGATCGGTTGTCATGAACAGCTGCTCCAGATTCTGTTAGCTCCAATTTTGATAAACTCAACTCCATGTATTTACTCCACTCTGTGCAGGAATACACCTTTGTATACTAATTCAAGATATCATTATGAGGTCATAGTGTTGTGCACATTATCCTACCAGCTCTTAGGCACAACTGGGGACCTTTACATGGTATTGTGAATAGGAAGGTTTGTGATGTGCAATACTGGGGAAAATATTTTGTGAAGGCCTTTGGATTTCTAAATATGTGCTAGATTGTATCAGCACAGGCCTCATAAAGCCTCAATTTCCAGAGAAAGTCTGAAATTATACTGACATAGATCAAATATCACAAATAAAATTGTGTACTTCCCTACCAAAATCCTTTTGAGATAGTATTGTATGTCTGTAAACCAATTCTAGTCTTTGATTAAACGTACTGTATATATACAAATTATTGGTATAAATTACATAAAAGGCAACTGCAATTTTAAAATGATTATTATTGCAGCAGAGAATTATGCTCAACAGGCAGCACCCAGTACATGAAATTCCTTTGTTGATGTTATTAAGTTATTAAGAAAATGTGCTAAATGCTGATATTATTTTTAGCATAAAGTATGTAATAAAAACAGCTGGAATTCAACAGCTATAATAAAACTAAAATCATTAGCTCTTCAGGGCACAGCAGTTAAATGCTGCAAAATAACTTATAACAGGATACTGAAACTACTTAGAAAATGCAATACAAAACTTAAAAATGTTGATAAAATGGAATGCTTATTTTATGTTAATTGTAAGTAATCATTACAAGATAAATGAAAAAAAAAGGTAACATTTTATTTAGAAGCTTTGGTGCCTATTGAGGATAACCAATGTTTTATCTAGTCAAATTGAATCTAATGTATCAAGCTCATTTGTGTATTATTTTTTAGATGTTATCTTTTATATTTTTTTTTTGGAAGCACACTAAACATATTGGGTTCGTGCTGCCATCGGGAGGAATGCTGTCTAATGGGTATTCCACTGATATACCCACAGCAGTGTTAAGAGGAAGAAATATTGGCATTGTGGTTAGTGGTGAACATTTTTAAAACATGTAACACACACACATACAGGATTTAGCTTCAAAACACAGCAAACAGCAGCAGGCTGCAGGCTTTCATTAGCACACATTAGTATCAGCAAACATTTATCACTTCACAAGAGAGTTCAAGTCACCTATCATGCAATATTAGTGGGTCCTGGAGACACGCAACGGAAGAGGAGATACTTACATAGATAATTAAAGCTTACCTATGATGTCAGCATCCACCCTGTCCTCTAGAGCAGTGCTCCCCAACCTTTTTATCGCCGCGGACCGGTCAACGTTTAATAATTTTACCGTGGCCCACTGAGGGGGGAGGACGTTGATTGTTTATATTTTATAATATATATATATCATTATTATAAT
>NW_017307240.1:307354-343115 GCF_000935625.1 Nanorana parkeri | reverse complement strand
CTCGTTTAGGAACCTATAAGTGATGTATCTCTGTAATAAAAAGATATATGTAATCTCCATGATTTGTTTGTGAAAAAATTCCAATAAAAAAGTTTTATAAAAACAACAAAAAAGTCTCTGTGGTGTACTTTTTTGTTGTTTTTATAAAACTTTTTTTATAAAACTTTTTTATATACTATTCGCCCCCTTACATCCCCCACCCCCCCGTGCCGGCGCTCGGACTTACCCAGCCAGGGAGATTTGATGTGTGCACTGCAGGGGCGGGGCGGGACGTGTGACACACACACGCCTCCTGTGACTCCCCTCCCGCCTCCTGTTACTATGGACGCGGCCGGGAGGTCACAGGACCCGCTCCCTCACTGTGAAGCCGTCGGCAGTGCGGGGCCCCGGTGTTCGAACACCGGGACCCTGCACTGCCCCATATTGCAGGACCGGACCGCACTGAGACTGTGCGGCCCGGACCGGGGGTTGGGGACCACTGCTCTAGAGCCCAGTCATCTGGTTCCGTAAATAAAAAAATGTTAGGTGCCTGCATTCTCCGCCATCTGTTGCAGAATAGGCTAGACCACTGTCTAGTGCTGTGAACATCAAAGGGCAAGGCACTACATCCTTTGAAATTACATTTCAGGATATATTTATATCAGTTTGCTGATCTATGCAAAGAAGCTGATTAACATATGACATATCCCTTATTAATGCCAGCCAAACCCACTTAAATAACCCTCTAAACATCCAAACTTCTGTTAATTTCCAGAATAAATGTTTATCTCTTACCAATACCATGTTGGCTGTGTATGGGGCAACCTACTGTTTCCATTCATAAACAATCAGCACCTTTCACTCATTCACACTGTTCTGTTTATTGACCCTCTATCTAGCTAAAAAGCTGAGGGGAAAATGATCATGATTATTGGCATGAACAATGAGCACATTTAATTCATACACACATTTCTGCTTATTGTTGACCCTTTATCTAGCTGAAGAGCTGAGGGATAAATGATCATGATCACTGGCATAAACAATCAGCACATTTAATTCATACACACATTTCTGCATATTGACCCTCTATCTAGCTAAGGAGCAGAGGGGAAAATTATCATAATCACTGGCAGGCCTATAACCCGACTGAGGTCATGTTAAAATTTCACTACATCAATATTCCTCTGGATTTTTCCGGAAGAATGATGACATCACTCCAGACTAGGTGGCGCATGCAGAAGCTGGGGGTAAGGTAAGTATATTTATTAACTTTTTCCCTACAGTTTTTTTTTTTTTTTAGCAAAAACAGCTATTACGGTGGGGAGTGGGCCTTAATGAATGAGTGAACCTTGAATTATAAGAACAAGGTCCAATTTATGGCAGTGATAACAATGAATGAATGAATGAAGAGTGATTTGTTACCACTGGTTATTGTTTTTTTTTTTCCAATACCAAATTAAAAAAACAACACTTTTGTTATTGTATTGTGAGGTAATTTTAACAATTATGATAGTAGGGTTTTATGATTTTTTGAACCAATCAAGATAAAATGATACTAATTTGTTGCACTGAGAAATAAAACAAAACAAAAGGAAGCAATAGGCACATCTCTGGACTATTTGACAGTTGTCTCTGGAATAGGTTTCTCCCTGACAGAAATAAAACAGGAGTTTAAACATTTCCCCACTCTATCCAAACCTAAAAGATAAAAAAAATAAAAAGTTTTGGCTTTTGATACTCTTTAAATTAACATGCATACTATATATACTCCTTATGGTTTGGTTGGATAATGTGTAATTTAAACCTGAAGTGCATGCCATATTTTGACATACAGTTCCCCACTAGAATATTGTACCAACACTGAATAAAATATCCTAATAAATATATTTTCTAATGACAATATCAGCATTTAGCTTTTGCAACATTCATTAGAAGTTGCATTTAGATAATAACTCACTGATTCTTTAAATGTATATAACCCAGAAAAGAAAAACAAATATGATGACTGTTAATTTAGAATAATTACCCTGTAATGTAGAAAGGCAAGTGACAGCTGTATGGGAATGTGATTTAAGAAAATAAGAACATTTTCTGAATAATTACGCTGAGAATAATTTTTTCATTGCAGTAAAGTAAACAGGCATGGATTAATTCTTTGTTATAAAAGAAACCATAATATTCGCATGTTGAGAAGCTGTGTCCTGGTGTGATAATTACAAGGAGAGAACAGCTGGCATTCCGGCTAACAGCCAACTTAAACATTAGGGTTGACTGAAGCAAGTTCCATGATATTATCTCCTAACATAGAATTAGGGGAGAAAAAAAACAAAGATGTGATCTTTGATTGGAGTCTTAACTAGAGTTATATTCTATTTAAATGTACATGATTAATAGAGGAAACATTGTCAATGTACAGACTTTGATTTGTCTTCTTTTCATTTACTTAAATGTACGTTTAGTTTGTATGTGTTTCAGTCAAGAAGATAAACATTGTCACATTAACAAAATATATGCATTGATAAAATATATGGAGAACTAATAATTGAAATCTCATTTAATCATTTACATGTTAATTTCATTTCAAAAGTAATTTTCAATATTCTTAACCCTTTTGCATCCACCAAAGTAAAGCTTGAGTTAGCGGCAGCAGGAAAACTGTAACAGACTCCTGGTTGCTATAGCAGACAGGAGCTTGTTTACATTCCTTCTGCAGGCTGTTGGCTATATTCACTGACATTTTGGTGGGTCACAGTCCACCTTTAATGAGGTGGACTGTGACCCACCAAAATGTTGGTTAATAAAGTCTTGGATTATTTATGCTCTTTGAAAAACCTGTGAGTGCCCTCACCTTCCTGTTTATTTGCTGGGTATACCTTACAGTACGCACCCAGGACATTATTAATCTAACGCTGGGGATCAACTTTTTTTTTTGTTTGGATTCAACAAAAGACATGAGTAGATAGATAAATAAAACACCCAGCTATAAAAAAGTACATCATTTGCTAAATACTGCACTTATTACTGCACTTATTTACTACATTCTACATTGAGGGAAATATTTGATGAAAATTAAATTGTGATTTAAATAACAGCTGATTTGTGAATTTATGACTACTCTTTCTACATGCAGTCTTTGTCTTTTAAATGTGTAGGCCCATATGTTTAAACCTCATAGTCCTGCCAGGTTTTCCTTCATCTCTTCATGACTTTGCAAAAAGAACAGAAGTGGAATTGAATCATGCTGGCATTTAAAACAAATAGAAAGAGTCCTAGAGTGACTCATGTTTAGTGTAGTTTCCTAATCAAGCGTTATCCTAACTGCATTAACCCTTTTGTTGCTAGGCCCTGCTCTAAACTTTTAACCCTATTTTTCACTTACAGCTTTCAGAGTTAGTTGAACAACCCACAAATTATACATTTTCTGACTGATAGACAGGACTGATAGAATATAAATATGTTGCCACTGATTTTGTAGGTTCCTTGGTCATTGCTCAAATGCTTATTAAAATAATATTTTCAATAAAAATACACAAATAATTGTTAGTGCACACTAAAACATTATAACTTACAAAACTCCTACCAAATTGAAAAGCTAAAACTGTACCGAGTTAATAAATACCAAATATTTGTAGATTTTCAATTGTGCCTTTTTACAACATGGTGAAAATTGAAGGTATGCAAAACTATAAATAAGCTACTTTATTGCTACTGTATTGCCAAAAGTATTGGGATGCCTGCCTTTACACGCACATGAACTTAAATGGCATCCCAGTCTTAGTCCATAATTTCAATATTGAGTTGGCCCACCCTTGGCCACTATAACAGCTTCAACTCTTCTGGGAAGGCTGTCCACAAGGTTTAGGAGTGTGTCTAGGGGAATGTTTGATCATTCTTCCAGAAGCGCATTTGTGAGGTCAGGTACTGATGTTGGACGAGAAGGCCTGGCTCGCAGTCATCCCAAAGGTGTTCTATCGGGTTGAATTTAGGTCTCTGTGCAGGCCAGTCAAGTTCCCCCACCCCAAACCCGCTCATCCATGACTTTATGGACCTTACTTTGTGCACTGGTGTGCAGTCATGTTGGAACAGGAAGGTGCCATCCACAAACTGTCCCCACAAAGTTGGGAGCATGAAATTGTCCAAAATGTCTTGGTATGCTAAAGCCTTATGAGTTCCCTTCACTGGAACTAAGGGGCCAAGCCCAACCCCTGAAAAGCAATCCCACACCGTAATTCCCCGTTCACCAAACTTTACATTTGGCACAATGCAGTCAGGCAAGTACCATTCTCCTGGCAACCGCCAAACCCAGACACATACATTGGGCTGAGAAGTGTGATTCATCACTCCAGAGAACATGTCTCAACTCCTCTAGAGTCCAGTGGTGGCGTGCTTTACACCACTGCATCTGACGTTTTGCATTGCAGTGTAACCTCCAAATTTCGAGGGCATGTGGTCTTTTTGTTATATTAATATTTATTAATTTTCAACCATCACTCCATAAATTATACATATTACATAATTCACAACATACAACAATACATCAATAAAACCAGACAATGTATTACAATTATCCCCTCTAGCCTCTATATTTTACTAATTATCCATTAACCAGTTCATATATACACAGAGCCATGCTCACCTATTTCATCCCTTAACGTGAGTGTTTCTATTTATAATGATTTGTGATAATAACAATAATAATTACATTTGGTTTAGTTACTTTAGTGTTTCCATTTCTCTATACTGTGATAGTGTACATCTTCACACAATAATAAATAGTGAGTAAGACTTCTAATTAAATAAAGATAGTATATACATAAATGCTTCCCAACATGCTCACATATACAAATAAATATAAATAAAGGTGGCCATACACTTTGCAACCATTGTCTTGGTTGTAAAGTAGGGCTGCGGAAATTAACGATTAATCCTTCGATTAATCGTTAATTTTTTTGATCGATCAAAATTATTTTGATCGATCAATGTTCTTTTGATCCATACTCACCTCTCCGCCGGCTTCCGGGTCTTCCGTCGATGTCCGCGACGTCACCGGACTCCTCCCCCCTTCCACAAGTGGCTCTGTCGCCTAACGAAGGGAAGGGGGGTGGAGTCCAGTGATGTCGATGTCCGTGACGTCACTGGACTCCTGCCCCTTTCCTTTGTTATCCGATGGAGTACACAGTGAGTACACAGCCTAACTCTCCGCCTGGGAGAGTGGTTTAATCTGCTCTCTCTTTTTACCGGAAAGGTTTAATCTGCTCAATCGAGCAGATTAAACCTTTCCCTGCGACATCGGGAGCCGCGGCCTGACCGTCAGTTAGAAAAGAAAAAAAAAGGCATACGATTGGTTAGCGCTCCTTCTTTCGTTGTTTCAGATAGCAAAGAAGCTATTGCTTCCTGTGTGATCTGCCATCTTTTAAGGGGATGCTATCTCCCAGCCCCCCTAACCCCCCTCTGCAGATGGGGGGGGAGAGGGCACCTCCCTGAAACAGAGGGACACCTACCTGAGATTGCTTATTTCAGGATGGGATCCCTGGCATTGGCATGTACACATAAAGCACAGCAATTAATTAAGTAATAAAATGAACTAGGATCACACTAATCCAGCACGTTATTATTCTGAGTTGCGGGCGGCCGGGCT
Source organism: Nanorana parkeri (assembly GCF_000935625.1). Taxonomy (NCBI): domain Eukaryota; kingdom Metazoa; phylum Chordata; class Amphibia; order Anura; family Dicroglossidae; genus Nanorana; species Nanorana parkeri. The sequence continues at coordinate 337,498 of NW_017307240.1, read as the reverse complement.
TGCGATGACCGCAATGCTGAACGGGCAGTGTGCGCACACCGGCCCGTTTGGCATTTGTCTCCCAAGCATCATTCAAACTAGCTAAAAATCGTACGATTTTTGGCTGATTTTCTAGCATGCTCCTTAGACAAAAGACGTGCGACCGTACAGTAGAAACTGTCGCACGTCTTCATTCACACTGCACAATTCTCGTACGATTGTGGGATTTCCCGCGATTCTCGTACGAGAATCGTGCAGTGTATGGGCACCTTAAGTGTCCTGAAAGTGTTCAAAAGTAACATTGCTAATCAGCACAGCCCTTCCTTTTTCCACACTTCCCCCTCCCTTCCTCTAATTACCCCTCCCTTCACTTAACATTGTGTTACGTGCAATTAAGTTAAATAAATAAAATCGGTTTTCTACCTTCAATAGTGTCTGTGTAATAGTACCCCAATCTAATGTGCTCTACCAAAGCTCTCTCTACCTAAATTAGTTTTAGGCCTTACTTTAGAGAATGTTAGTTAATCAAGGCTAGAAGTGGGTTGTAACACGATAAAAAAAAAGGCAAAAACGATATAAACAAACAGTCTTAGGCATCCAATACCAACCCTTCCTTTTTATCATTAATTGGAGTTAACCTTAGACATATAAGAAAATGAGAATCGTTTTCAATAGAGTAATATATTGTTTGCAAACTCAGATGTGAGAGGTCATTATTGATAAGTATTCATATGATTCCTTGTATCTAAGCCCCCCCTGCCATATTTCATAGAAGGCTGGATATTTATTTTGGCTGCTAAAAAGCAGTTCCTCCATAGAGCTAATGTAATTTATTTTTATGAACAATTCTTTTATTGTGGGAGATTCTATGCATTTCCAATATAGTGGGATCAGACATTTTGCTGAGTTCAGCAGATGTGGTGTAATGGATTTTTTATATTTTAACACTGAGCTTTCACGGAATAGCATTACCCAGAGGTCTATAATCATGGGTGATCCCCGTATAGAGGAGATGATCTTTCCAACCTCTGTCCAATCCTTTGCAGTACCTCTGTATTGCTTTGGTAGCCAGCGTACCACACTCAGATTAGCATTACAGAGTTCAAACTCTATCCTTACCCAAAACTTAGATATTTTACCAAAGTGCCAATTTAAAAGTCTGGACAGGACTACTGCCTGATAGTAGCGTTTGAAATCAGATAATGCTAACCCACCATGTGATTTTGTCCTAACTAATGTGCTGTGTGAGATTCTCGCATTCTTCCTACCCCAGACATATCTGGATATCATTGTCTTTCTTGTTCTGAAAAAACTTTTGAGTAAAGCAAAAGGTAACATCTGATATAAAAATATACACTTCGGCAATACATTAATTTTAACTATGTTAATTCTACCAATCCATGAATGATATAATGAAGTCCATTGTTGCAGGTCTTTCCGAACTTCATTCAGGAGGGGAATATAACTATAGTTAAACAGGTCCCGCTGATGAGGGGTTAAGTTAATCCCCAGATATTTCAGTTTCTTAGCCTGCCACTTAAAAGGGAAACTTGGACGCATGGATTCTACCTCTCTAGATGGCAGGCTAATATTCAAAATTTCAGACTTATCTAGATTAATCTTAAAATTAGATAACCCCCCATATTCCTGAAAAGCGGCTATTAAATTTGGAATAGTTATTCTAGGTTGTTGAATATAAAAAAAGTATATAATCTGCATAAGCTGAATACTTATGTTTGTTGTTTCCTATAGCTACTCCGTGTATGCTGTTATTTATTCTTATATTTGCCAAAAATGGTTCCAATGATATCGCAAATAGTAGGGGGGAGAGAGGGCAGCCCTGACGTGTACCATTTCCCAATGTAAATCCCTCACTAAGGATGCCATTAACTCTTACATGCGCCTTTGGTTCCTTGTATAGTGCCGAGATCCAGCTCATCATTTTACTCCCCATTCCCATATGTTGTAATGTGAGCATCAAGTAATCCCATGCCACCCTATCAAACGCTTTTTCTGCGTCTGTTGAGAGTAATAGTGTAGGCTGGGATTGTTGTTTCACATAAGTCATCACTGCCAAAGTCCACAATGAGTTATCTCTTGCCTCTCTACCAGGAATAAATCCAGTTTGATCAGCAGAAATAAAATGGCAAGATTCTCCTTGCCAAGACCTTGGCAAACAGCTTAATATCCACATTTAGTAAAGATATGGGTCTGTAGCTCGCACAACTCGTAGGATCTTTATCCGGTTTGGGGATTACTGATATATATGCCAAAGTGATTCTGGTGTGAGTATTCCTCCTCCCCTTAATGAATTCACATACTTAGCTAACCGGGGTAGTAATACATCTTTAAAAGTCATGTAATAAGCCAGCGTTAGACCATCAGGGCCTGGTGCTTTTGCTTTTATCATTTCAGAGAGACTACTCTCCAACTCCCCTACCTCAATCTCCCTTTCCAGTTGACCTAGAGAGTCGGCGGGTAGTAAGGGTAATTCGCCCCTATCCAAGTATCTCTTTATCTCCTCTTGTCTTTGGGCTAATATATTTTGCATCAAGTTTTCTTAGCTATTATATAGTGTGGAATATAATTCTTTAAATTCGCAAGCAATTTCTCTAGGGGGGAATGCCATAGAGTCCTTTGTTTTTATTTTAGGGATATAAGACCTAATAGCGTCCAAAGTGAATATACTGAAAAATACTGATAAATATTCAGCATAAAATAGCCAATGTGTTTCGGGGGTCCACACAATCCCCCTTTATTGCATCTAGAATCCCAGATTCTAGTCCTGATTGTGTGGACCCCCGAACTGCATTAGTCCTCTTATGCTTCTGAATTTTTATCAATAAAACCTTGAACTCTACCTTGAACTCTACTACATTTGGTGGTACCCCTGTTTGTTTCAGTTGAATTTCTCTAAGGCCCGCCATTTAGCTTGGGGCCCTTTTTTTTTTTAGAGAGCAGCAACACCTAAGTGATTGAGTTCCAAAAAATAAACTTTCATTAAAATTGTTGGACACTTTCTTTTTTTCCACAGGTTTCATGAGAGGAAAGTATCAAATGATAAATATAACTACATATATTCTATAATTACAGAAAACCTTTTTAGAAAAAGAACATTCCTTGCGGTGCAAAGATTTATTTTTCTTGCTTATGAGTATATTTGTTTTTAACTAAGGAACAGAGTTCTTGCATGTCTTTTAAAATTAATAATAAATATAAAGCAATCCCCACATAATTATATGATACATAACAAATTATGTGACATGGAAATCTGATTTAGGTTGTTAGTCAGAAAGTTAAAATTTTTGCTTATGCAAAGATTCAAATATCAAAGTATTAATTTATGAGGCTTTACCATATGCTGCAGCTAAATTTAATGACATTATGTAGGACAATTCCCAAAACTGGCTTTGCTATCACTTGTCTGTATTTCCTCAAAATTTGTCAATTTTCAGCGGCATATAACCTAATGTCAAAGGGCACAGCAAATAATAATTGCAGTAATCAACATTTCATTATAAACATACTTACAGTTATGGGGATTGTTATTTGATGGAGAATGTTTTGTAAATCATTGGCTTAGACATATTAAGCTGTATTTAGCTGTCCAAACTCCAAAGCACCCATAAAGAAATACAAATATAGAGAATACGTAAAGAAGACAGGCTCAAGAGGTATACATAAGATAGGGACACCCAGGAACAATCCAAGCAGGTTTTTCCTGCACTTTTATTCAGCAAGGCAGTAAACAAACACAGTTCAAAGCAGGAGGGCTTTGTACAGCACGTTCATAGCATAAAACAAACAAAACATCTGCTTTTCTGAGCCAATAACTACACCTTTTTTAAAACTAAAAGCATCAGGCTCTCAAAGAAAATATAGAGAGTCAGTTAGCCATTTAGTGTGAGTCAGCTCACACATAACATTCCTGTGGACAGCTAAGACTAATTAATGATGTTTGGCCAAAAGGTAAGATGTATACCCAGTAATTGAGACTTTTTTCCTCCAAAACTCTAAAAAGCCTCTGGGCTACTGGATCCAGAATTTGTGGCAACAAAACGTTTATTTTGTCCATAACATCATTCTGGAGCGCTTCATCATGTGAAGGTGAGAAACCTAGATGACAAATATACACAATTTACAATGCTTCCAATCAGTGTTTTTCATACACTACCCTCTGCTCAGACCTGTGGACAGGAGCACATCTTGCCAACATACAGTGGACATACAACAGTCCATCAGCATTTCTTTTTGTTGGGTCCCTGTCTTGTGTTCTACACAAGGTTTAAAGTCTTCAAAAGACAAAAACTACCTTGCGACCCTTGCATTGTTACCTTGGTTTCTAACCATACACTGTAGTAGAGAATGGTCTGTAATGAATCTGAACTATCTGTTCAAAAAGTAACACCTCAATGACTCTAGAATCTACCTTATGACCAGGAGCTCCCTTTCCACTATTGAATAGTCTCTCTCTACATGGTATAGTTTAGTTAGGCACAGATTTCTGGTACTATCCTTTAATCCAGAGAAATGCTTCTACTTTTATGACACTGGCTGGAGCCAGCCTTTAATTGCTTTAGTCTTGTCCATTAGAATTTTTATCATAGTCCTCCCAATGTTAAAGTTCAAATTGAGGGCTTCTTCCAGGCCTATTTTGCATTTTGTGAATTGGCTGTTTACCCAGCCTTACGAATGGAATATAAAACTGCCTGAACCTTCTGTAGGTGGGAATCCGAGTCAAGACTTAAAATTACAACATCATCTAGACATGTCTAAGCATGTGGTTTGTGGTGCTTAAGAATAGAGTCCATGAGGCTGGGGCCCCGTGAAAGCCGAAAGGGAGGTCTATTACTAGTACAACCCATCTGGTGTGAGATGCATGTGCAGTTACAAGGGAGCAGAGAACTTCCCTGTCTTTGTTGCAGTATCACGCAAGGCACTAAATGACGATTTTACCAGTGCTGTACTGTGATTACTGCTTTATAATACTTTGCTCAAATCTGTTAGCATCCAGTATACAGCATACAAGACAATGCACACTGGAGCAGGGGAGAAAGAAAGTAGTGAGATCCCCTATGAAGTATTAGAACATTCCTACATAAACGGGAAGTTACATAGGGCACACTGCAATCCTCTCTCCACAGGCTGCTGCTTCATAAAGGGGACCCCCTGATAATGTCATAGTAATTTCAAATTACAGTATCTTCACAAAGAAGCAAAGTAAGACTTTTTTTAATCAGTACATAGGGTTGGAAAGGGTGGTATGGGAAAGTTAACATTTGTTAATCAGTACATAGGGTTAGAAAGGGTGGTATGGGAAAGTTATCATCGCCCAGAGTTCAGATTTAAATGGTTAGTTCATCTTTAGATACATTTCCAAAAATTCCCCATGCTTTCCAGCATTCTCAGCAATTTGCAAACCAAAAAAATGCTCCATTTGCATGTCAAACTTGCAGGCCGTGCATGGCCTAACCGTAAAAACTACTAGGTAGGCAAGCTCTCTCCATCCTGTCTAAACTGCAGGACATGCTGGCCAGTAGAAGTTCGCCAACAAGAGAAGTGATATTCAACAAGTATTTACCATTGATGTGCAATTTATTTTCTCTATGTACTGTATGTCTCAATGCTTTTATTATTTCACACAAAAGTTAAAGCAAAATGTAGTCATCAAAAATAAATCTTGATGTCAAGTAATATTCTTATTTTGTGTATTAAACAGTGAAAAGGAAATGTAAACAGTAATTTATTAAGCTTTATTTTTGATAATAGAAGATCAAAGAGATTTGTAATTACAGTTTAGGTTATGCTCCGCATCTTCTGAATCACTTCAAGCCTTCCTTGACTTCTAGTAAATCCCTCAGCAGTAATTAAACCCAACAAAGTGTAAGATACAGTTTTTAATTACCAGAATCAATCAAAAATATCTCTCTGTAATGACATTTACATTTTCAAGTACATGCTGTTTTCTAAGGATTAAGATTCCTCAACAGAAAAGAGAGACCAAGCAAACAGGTAGTTCACTTTTACTTGTCGACGCTATGACAAATTCCATATTTCTTTGACAGCCCTAAATGAACAACTCTTCTCATATAAGCATTTAACCATGACTGACTGACAGAAGTTTGAACTCAAGTCAAACACTGTTTCACTCTACACAAGTAATTGATGGATATTTTTCTTATTTTCAAACTGTAGCCTACAACAAATTTCTCTAAAATGTAAGCAAGCTTATATACAGTATATATGAATCTCCAGTTTTATAAATATACTTTGGTCAGTGAAATCCCACAAAAGTTTCACCTCCCCCCTATCCTGTAGCTAATCACATAATCAGATTTTTTAAGAAAACTATACTAAAAGCTCTAAACATCCTGTACCCCTGTATCCATAGTCACTTGATGCTCCAAATTCTGAGTCTTCTATTTTGTGCACTACAGAGTGACAGAGTGATAGGGTCCTTCTTCGGGTGTCTATGTCCCTTAATTAATATTGCAACAATTCTTATAGGCTGTACATCGACATTGTCCTAAAGACTCCAGTGACATTGTGATGATGTCATACGGTGGGGCAGTAACAAGACCACTAGGTGATGTGGACAAACTACCGTGGTAGATCACCGGTCTTTACTTTCAGGTGAGGCACCTGTGAGGGTAATGTGACTGGAACACTCAGGAGAGTAAAACACTGCTTTAAGGGGCTTTTTTAAATAAATGCATTACTTGATGGCAGGAATGGGGTGAGGATTAATTTTCCCAGTTGAATGTTCCATTAACTTACAGTGGACTTGTGTAGACTGATAATTAGTAGACTGATTAAAGAGAATAGTGGTTTGTATATATTTTATTTCTTTATGTTCTGGATTGTTCAGAAATGTATTAAAGGTATATATAAAATATTGGATATTAATATTTTGTATTCTCATATCCAGCCAGAGGGTGGAGCTTTAGGCTCCTTTTCACACATTTTCAGTATCTACTTACCTACTGTTGTGAAAAAGCCTATTGTTTACAAAGCTCAATCACTTGGGCTCATCCCACTGCATTTGTATGGCTCCATCCGAGGATTTAATCAGAGATAAAGGGGGTGATTTAATAACCTAAACACACGCACGCACCAGGTGCGTGTGATTTTCACACAGTAAAACGTATTTATCAACCAAAAAGTCTCTAAAAGCATATTTCCACTAATGCCATATATGGAAAAATCATGCACATGATGCATATATAATGCTGCTTCACAGTTTAGACAAAAATGGTTAGCTCATGCATTTACATTCCTGCATTCATCAACGCAAGCAACACAACATAGAGCTAATTTACACAACATCACCTTGCAATTCATGCTTGGCTTTGCACAACACACCTGCTGGGTGTGTACACACTACAAAGGTGTTTAGATTCCACCCATAGATCATGCTGGGAGGGAACACACTACAGAGGTGTATACATGTTCGTGGTGTGTTTATAAGGTTAGTAAATCAACCCCATGTCTGAAAAGAAAACACAAGATCTATGTTTTTTTTTAAATTGTAGTCTCTTTAAACCTACTGCTTACTAATGTAGAGATCTATATCACCATTATAAGTAATCTAATGCCACAGAAGTAAAGCATGTGTGTATGGGGGATGTAAATGAATAAATACTTAAATTGTAAAAACTCATGAACCCCTAGGTAACAAACCACTGAGATCTCGCTTTACTGGCTAATCTACAAATCTCTGTTATTACTGTATAACAAAAATATGTAAAGACAAGCTAGTAAAAATGGGACAGTCATAGAAAAATACTCAAAAGATGTGCTCACTAAATATAAACTATTCTTTCACTTTTGAGATAGATTACCATCTTTCCATGTTAATCTTACAATGTTTGCATACCCTGTTCTTCTTGTTTGGAGAAAATGCAATTACAATATTAGCTGTTAACTTTGTTATTATAGGTCAGAGCAACCATATTGTATTATAGTACATTAAATTACAAATAAAATAATAATTATTCTTTGGATTTATATCACCACAAATGCAAAGAGCTCCTAATCTTTAAAGTCCTTCACATAACTGAATAACATGTAGTAATAGAAATGAATAGCTTTGAATACTTAAATGCTTTCTGCAAATCAATACAGTTGGAAAGATTTTAAAAATGAAATTTCAATTTTTGTCAATCACATTGTTTCCTCTTGGAACACATTGAACTAACATGGATTTACAGACATTTTAATAAGAAAAGGTATTTTAAAATATTTCCTAGTGGAATAAATTGCTTTCTGATATAATGATTTGAACCATTTAAGAATAACAATTGACACATACTGTGTTTATTGTTGTATAATTAATAATTCTAATAAAAAACAAAGCTTAAATCTACTACTAATAATACTGATGATAATAATAATAGTAATAATAATTTACTAAAACCACAGCACAAAATCCATATCTGCAATTATTATATGTAATGTATGTAAAGGATACCTAAACCCAAGAACAAAATGTGATATATTACTGCTTACTAGTCCTTAGCTGTTGTGACTGTATTAGTTTTATTTTTAGGCAAAGAACCTTTTAGGAAATACAGACAATACCTGTTAAACTTGCCAACAATGTGGTATCCTTAGCCACTAACCTAGAAGCATAACACAATCTTATCTTGCTTATGTAAACTACTTATTCCCAACCCCCCCATGTAATGGAGATAAACAGAGGCAGGCCTGTTTTAAGTCCAGGGTGGCAACCATGGCTCCCTCTATACAGTGGAGGACTGAGTGCAGGGGCAGGAAGTATGTTAGTTGCAGGAAAACCAGGTAAAAATGGAAAAAAAGCTGAAACATAATACCATTTTGTTTTTGGGTTTAGATACACTTTCAAGATGCCTGTTGTTGCTGTGAACATCAGAAAAGCATTACCTTAATTTAGTATGCAGAATTTCCAACTCTAAGGTTATACTTTATAACATTATACTATGGCTTAGGTTGCAATAAGTAGTGGTAATAGAGAAAAGGTTACTGCCCATGTAAATACAGAGTATGATGTCCATAATTCGTTCTATGCTAGTGCAAACACAAAGAAACACACGCACACTGCATTTATGGATGAACACTCAATTTAACTGAAAAACAAAATCAATGCATAATCAAATAAATAAATATCTGGTCTAATGATATTTTAGAGCAATACACTTTCTTTATACCTATTTCATATTTCTGAACGGAATTATTTATATCCAGAAAACTATAAAGAACCCACTAGGGAACCAACAACCCAATTTTTACTCTTTAGTGGATTTTCTAAAGTAATGAAAAATATGGGAAATAATTATATTCTTATCTACCAAAAGTGCCTCCATTAGTATATACCGTGACCACAAAGTGTTTTCAACATTTGTTCCCTAGACCATGATTTGTGGTTTTAAATTTGATTGCATTGAACTGTATTGAGTTCTGTGGTGACATCTAGTAGTGGTTTGAGCCACTACAACTTGTTTAGTTCTGCATTTCCGCATCCCTCCGTTTTCCCCTTCTTGTTCGGTGGTAGTAAGTATAGTTCTAGCTAGACCCTCCCTGTTTTTTTATGTTCCTTTAGTTAATGTTAGTTCAATGCAGGGACAGGGCTTAGGAAAATCCTTGTTAGAATAAGATAAGAGATAAGATAAGAATGCAAAAAATATTCTCTGTACTGCATGTATCTGAATGATCCTAAGTCAGCAGGTGACCATACTGTCCAGACAGATCAAGATCTATGGATATATGTCACTGCATAAACCGGCATTTGAAACGGAACAGTAGAAATAATGCTTTCTAAAGCCTTCTGCGCTATTTGCTCTATGTGTGAAGTCTCTCCTATGCCTCATCACTTGGCTCTGTTTGTACTGTACTGTAATGTGAGCACGGGGTCTAAGTAAGCATATGCTACAACATAGACTCTGAAATCTGCTTGCAATCACACTGCTTCCATCAACTAGGATCAGATTACAGTCTAGTGCATCATTCTCTTGTGTCTGTTCTAACTAGAAGCAAATCTTTCTATTGTTTGGAAACTGTACATACATTGGATTTCTGTGTATTGGAAAATGCTAGTGGAACTAAAAGGACTGTGTTTCTAGGGTTAGTTCTGCCTCTGAAATAGCTGTGGTATGATAGGTGTTTGATTTCTGCTCTCCACAAACACCTGCTTTCTCCATAATCTATTACTGCACACAAACATAACATGTCTCAGGAATCTGTGCATTCACTACAGTTAGACAGTGAGCAATTTGTTTTTGAACGCCAATGTGATCACTCTTTTTTGAAGGCCATATACTTTTCTTTTATATATTGCTTTACTTTGCTAGTTAACTACCCTGGTTTAACTTAAAATGTTTTTAATTTGTTGGCAAATGGAAAGCTTTGGTGAATTTTGCTAACTGAATTTTCCTTGACACATTCCCACTTGTCCTTAGTGTTCATATTCAGGAACATTTGGTCCCAATTCGTGTCATCTAGTAGGTATTTCAGCTTATTAAAGTTAGCCTTTTTAAAAAAATTAAGTCCTCTTGTCATACCAACTTGTCTATGTTTCCTGGCGTTTACTGTGAACGTTATCATTCTATGATCACTGTACCCCAGGTTATCCCCATTTTCCACATCTCTAATCAGCTCTGTGTTGTTTGTAATTAATAAATCCAACAGAGCATTTTTCTAGTTGGAGTTTCCACCAGTTGTCCCATAAAATTATCTCTGAGTATGTTCAAGAAGTGACGGGCTTTACTGGAGCATGCAGTTTCATTTTCCCAATCAATATCAGAATAGTTGAAGTGCCCAAAGTTATGACATTGCCCTGCCTCCCCACTATTTCTATCTGTGAGAATAGTTGAATCTCCCCCTCCTCCCTTATGTTTCGGAGGCCTGTAGCATATTCCCACCAGTAATTTAAAAAAATTTTCATTCATTTTCATCTCTATCTGCAAGAAATCAGCACTATCCACAATCTCATAAGCTATGTCGTCATGCACATTCACGACCAGATCGTTCCTAACGTACAGGCATACTCCTCCCCCTCTTCTTCTTTCCCTGTCTTTTCAAAATAATGTATATCCCCTGATATTTGCAGCCCAGTCATGCAAGCTATCAAGCCAGGTTTCTGATATTCCCACAAGATCATGCTCCTCTTTGAGTAATACAAATTCCAATTCTTCCATTTTGTTTGGCAAACTTCATATCTTTGTAAACATGCATTTCAAGTTTTTAGTATTGCTTCAAAATGTTCTTGTTGCTTACAATCTGGTTGCTATTGCTTGCATCAAAACTTTGTGTATTCAATTCTGATATTATGATGATCACCACATTTTCCCCTATTTCCCCCTCAACTATACTATTTGATGATTTTGATCTCAGCTCATTTCCTGGCATAATCTTATTTGATCCCTCCACCCCAAATTCTAGTTTAAAAGGTTATCTGTTTACAATTTTCTCCCCCAGCAGAGCTGCACCCCTTCCCATTTAGGTGCAGTCCATCTCTACTGTAGAGCTGGTAGCCAACTGAAAAGACAGCCCAGTTCTCCATGAACCCAAACCTCTCTTTTCTACACCAGTTTCTCAGCCACTTGTTCAGACCTCTAAGCTCCTTTTGCCTCTCAGGTGTGGATCATGGTACAGGAAGTATTTCAGAGAATACCACCTTGGATGTCCTTTTCCTTAGTGTCCCACCTAAGTCCTTGAAATCTTTCTTTAGGACATTCCCTTTTCCCCTGACTTTGTCATTGGTGCAAAATGAGCCATGACTGCTGGTTGTTCTCCAGCCCCACCCAATAATCTGTCTATCCGATCTGCAATGTGCTGAATCCAAGCACTCTGTAAAAAAACATACTGTTCGGTGATGACATTTTTTTTATGGCATATTACTCTGTTCTCCTAATTATAGAATCCCCTACCACCAGGATCTGTCTATCATTGCTTGAGCCCCTGCTCCCCTCTATACTGGATCAGTCACTCCCCTGGCAGCTAGAGGTGATATTCTGCTCCATCAATGCTACCCCTGAGCTGATATCTCCAACATCCTGCAAAGAGGCATATTTATTGGGGTACAACAGCTCAGGACTAGACTCTCTGATGTTTTTCCCTCTACCCCACCTAACTGTTACCCAGCTACCCACCTCTGGGTCCTGCTCCTCCATGCTACCACCCTCCTCTATGCTGGCTTCAACCAGAACCTGAAGGGTAAGGTCCAAACTCTTCTCCATGTTATTAATGCTCCTCAGTGTCACCAGCTGGTTCTTTAGATCCAGAATCTGGGCTTCCAAACAAACCACTTGCTCACATCTCATGCCACAGTATTGCCCCCTCAAACAGTTGCTCAAGCGTACATTAAGCATGATTTGCATTGGATTACATTAACACCCATGGAGTTCATGTACCTGATTTACGGGGATGTCAAGATTGACTTTTATTTACCCATCAGTTGATGTTATCTTGCAGATTATCACATTAATGCAGTCCCACAATTTTCCCTGATTATTACAGTAAAGCAGTCCCAATATTATCACAGATTATCCCAGCAAAGCAGTGCCCAATTCTCACCGATTGTTACAGTAAAGCATTCCCAGAATTATTAAAATATGCCCCAGGAAAGCAGTCCCACAAGTATCACAGTTTATCACAGCAAAGGAGTCCCACAGTTATCTCACTCTTTCTCTCACTGTAGTTCTGTTTTATGTCTTAGAGGTGCACTGGACAAAGCATCTGTTCATGGGCTTATTATGTTAAAGAACAACTCAAGACAGAATAAAAATTAACCCTTGCAGTGGGGCTACCCCACACTGCAAACGTTAACTGCTTGTTTTGGTCTAGATATAGATAAAGATATACTCACCTGATCTTGATCCTTACCTGGCTGCTAGACCGGCCCCACAGCCTCTTCTCCCCCGGGTTCTGGTGGTCTAGTAACCGGTGAGTCATCACATCTAATACAGTGCATTAGACATGAGGATGCCAAGGGACATTCCACCTCAGGAGCATAAAGGGGAGAGAGCTGAGTGATCACTGCCGTAGGATCAAGGATCGAACTTGAGTTTCAAAGCACCCTCCCCATGTTGAGGGCATGTGGCCTGGTATGATGCATGGAGGGCTGCATGCTTGTACCCCCTACTTTCCTTTGCCAGGCTGCTGCTCAGATCAAGGGTCTGGTAAGGGATCTCAGGGGGACCCCATGCTTTATTTTGTTTTGTTTTTTGGCATTGGGGTCCCCCCTTAAATTCTTACCAGACCTAAAGGGTCTGGTAGGAATTGGGGGGACTCCACGTTGTTTGTTTTATTTGTATTATTTATTTTCATGTTTAAAAGAAATTCATTCATATAGACATTCTGAAAAAAATGTTGCATGCATACAAAATTTTCATCATCAAAAATTCGGATTTATTACTTTTTCATTCGTAAATTCAGATGCATGCGAATGCCAGAATATGCCAAAATTCATCTGAATTTCAATTTGGAACACAATGTTCATACCTATTTGTGATGTCCTGTTTACCAAGAAGATGTATAATGATGCCTTGACTGCTTGGTGGATTTCAATTGTGTAGCTATGCCTACAAGGCAGGTGTGTATTTTATGCATGCCCTACCACAGAAATTGGCATTTTGATGTGTTTCTTGTCAGACAGATTTTAACTTAATATCTGCCACTTTTTGCATTTCTTACCAGGCATACAGTATGTAAGTCCTTATATACTGCATGCAAGGAAATTGTGTTTTCTAGTAAACACTCTGCTATAACAATATGTGTCCTAATGTTTTATCTGCAAGGCAGATGTGCATCCTAATGCTCGCAGACAGATGTTTACTTAAATGCACTGTCAGCCAGGAAAAAGCACATGCCAATTGAAAATAATTCCTGCCTGACATAAATTGTACACCATATGCAAGGAAACTGCAGCAGACAGTGACTGCCTGATAAAATATTATGTATTCTGATGTGAATAGACACAGTACATCCCCGTGTATTGTCTGTCATAAAAATGTATACATGTATTCCTTTCTAGACAGCATGGATATCCTAAGGTAATGTCTACACGGAAATCCACACTCATTTTCAATCTAACAATAATGTGTATTATGTGCATTGACTGCCAGAATGGTGTATATCTTGGCATTTTATCTTCCAGGGAGAGATTTAACCTACAGATATGCTTGCCAATGGTGTTTCATGCTGCATGTCAGACAGTCAGTGTGTGTCAGGCACATGTGTTATGACAGATACATACAATATTTCAACGAAATGCTTGGCAGGCACATGAGTATCTTTATCTATGGCAGACACATGAGTATCTTTATCTACAACAATGCTTTCTATCTATCTATCTATCTATCTATCTATCTATCTATCTATCTATCTATCTATCGCAATATACTGACTAGTCATCCATTTTGTTTAAATGTTGACCTGTACATATTTCCTACAAGGCATAGAGTAGGTATATCCTAACATATGACATGCTAGGTAGGAGTTATAATGCATTTCCTAAAGGTAGTGTGTATCGTAAAAAAAAAAAAATAAACTACCAGAAAAATGTACAACCCAATGCCCTGCCTGTCAGGCAGGTACTGTATATACAGTATCTAGGAGGTGCGATTCAAATAGAGGTATATCTCAGGATATTAAGGTGTATCTTAGTGGGGTTTCCAAAAGACCCATGTGCTGTGTCCTGACATTTGGCTTGTGTATCTCCTTGGTGTCTGAATCAGCATAGTACCATATTTGTAATATAGTAGTGAGGGGCTTTGTATAAACCAGCATCAGTTGCAGTCTGTCAGAGTGCAAATGAGCCTACCACCTTACTGAAATGAGCCTCCCACCTTACAGTGTTATTTGACTAAACACTAGTTTTTCTTTTTAGGCAGGTCATAGACTTAAAGTGAAACTAAAGTCTGCAGCACTTATCTCCCCTTTATTGATGCAATGTCTACAAGCTCCCTCATTGCCAATGGCATTTTTGCCTGGTTTTCTTGCCTGTTATGCATCTCCACTATGTTGATTGGCCAGGGCAGAACAATGTTACTCACAAGCATTTATTTCTTTGAAGGTTTAAGGCATGTCAAGAATATACACCGAGCTTTTCATGCCTAATGACTATAACTGCAGTTTTTCCAGATCTGCATTTAAGTGTACAATTTTAGAGAATTGCTATCAGGCTTGCAGGCTTAGATTGGATAAGGCCAATGAGGAGCGGGTCACCAAATTTCACACAACAGGTGGAGCCACCAGCTCCAGTGGTATTCCCCATTCTTGTCCCTCCCAGCCACCAGCAAATTTACACAGTGTACCATAAGAGAGATGTAACATTTATGCCCATGCCCATGCTGGGCTACATGTCTGGTCATGTGGACCCTGCTGCTGTCCATATGGTCCAGTGACCTGGGTATCTGCTACTATAATGCAGCACATGCCACAAAGTGATGGAAGGGGCAAATTCCACCATTTGGAACAGGGGCAGCTGTAAATCCTGTAATTTTACCAAGCTGGAATTGAAATGCTAGACATGGGATGATTGGTATGCTGCTAGAGACAATAGAGTAGGGTTAAGATGCTCATGAAGAGGATCAAGAATACACTTGGCCCTACTCTGCATTGCCCCATGCTGACCCTTTTCCCCACTTGATGTACCATAAGGTAAGCCTCTCAAACCCTTTGTCAGACTTCTATATCTACCACTTGAGGCTGCAGATGTTGCAGCAGTAGCAGATGGAGATTTTTGTGGAGTGGGGGAGAGTTGGATAGGTAGGAGCAAGGATGATGTCAGGGATACCGGCACAGGTGACCCCACACCTGCACAGGTACTCACACAGGCAGACCAAACACTTATGACCACACCGGACAGGGCAGAATGTTATATATACAGTTTAATCAACAGCAAACTAAACAAAACCCAAAAACAAACATAAATAAGTAACATCACCCCGACTACTAGCAGGTAAAGGCAACAGGAGGACAAGCAGGTAATGGCAACAGGAGGAAAGGCAGGTCTGCAAATGGGTAAGCGGGCTCGGGACACAAACAAGGTACAGGACTGGTAACAGGACTCTGGACGGAAAGCAGGATTCTCCGGAAATGGGGACTCAGGGTTCAAGTTTCAGGAAACAGGAAATGATACTGAGCCATCATCCTGACTGCAGGGAGGGTTTAAATATCCTCCCAGGAAGCACCAGGTGATGGCTAAGTACTGGCAGCTGGGAAACACCCGCAGGTGAGCACTGGAGCTGCAGGTCTCAGCTCCTGCGCCACCTAGAGGCGCTCTGGATCCTAACAGATTAGGAGGTGGTCAAATCTTTTGTTGCTGACCAGTATCGTTCATTTTCTGCTTCTACCGCGCTTTGTGGTGAAGATTCATGTATCTCCTCATGCATATATGGAATTCAAATGGGCAATATATTTACAACACTTGATATACTGCAGATCGAGCCTGTAAACCACTACAGTGTTCATGGCAGCAGATGCTTTAAAAAAGGCCCTTGCTTACTCCCTACTAGCTCCTGAACAACCCCTGTCTCCTAGACATGATGAATACAGGGGATTGCCTATTTGTTTTTAGAAGATATGGCATTAGGGTGATTGTGGGCGTGGTGCTTTGGTGCACATAACATGTGCTAATTTGGTGCACTAAACTGTACCACACTAGTATGCGGTGATGTGCAGAAAACAAAGGGCAGCTTTCCCTGTGTCAGCAACACATTTACACTCCTGAACAACAACAAAACTACAGTAGCAAAATTGTTTTGAAATAAAATATACCTCCTCCAAAAAAGCTAAAATCTAAAGCACCAAAGCCCAATCCTAAAACACTGAACTCCAAACAACAACCCTAAAGTACTAAACCCCAACTAAGGGGGCTTCACACTGTGTAATGCACAACAATGTAATTAACTGTAGCGTAGCACAATATAGCACTATATACAGCATTGTATAGCAGTAATATCACCCTGAAAACACTCGAGGAGTTGCCCCTATATACTCCAAGTTTACACACAAACACTGAAAAGGGGTTACTGGGAACTTGAATTTTTATGGAGGGGGATATGGCACATGAGAAAACACCTGTTATTAGCCCTCCTAAGCCACCTGACCAGAGATCAAAGGCCAGGAAGTACATGATTGGTAATTGATTGCTATGGCAGTGAACAGTGACATTTATTTGCCATTTTTTTTCCGAACTGCAAATGACTTGAGCTCAGGGGGAGCTTATGGTTAACCCGAACCTTAAGGCCATACCTTTTGGTGAAATTACAAACTATAGCATCCATATTGATTGGCTACTACCTGAGCTGCAACCAGGCTTTACACAAAAAGCCCCATTAAAGGTGAACTAACCCTTTAAACCTCATTGTAGTGCAAGCATCGCACCAATCCTGGTAGTGACTGCAAACTCTGGGATTTCCTCTCCTGTGCCACTGCCTTGCAAATTAATGTAAAAGAAGTATCTGTAGTTCTATGTGGAATGCAAGTACTTCTCTATGAAAAAAATGTAAGAGAAAAATCGGTAGCGCACAACAGTCATGAATCAAATATTAGAATAGTAATGACCATTTTGTAAAGTACACACAAATACGATGAGGAACTGAGTTTTGAGAAAGGCAAAGTATAACTTTCAAATAGTATACACATATGGAACAAAACGTTGACCTCTTGGTGAATCATCAAACATAATGGCCATCTGCTATGTGGGTAGAAACTATTTACAGATAATTGGATATATTAACTCTGCGAAGGAGTTTTCACAGATTCTTCTGTTCTGCACATTTTCTTTCTATTTTATTTCGGGTTGAACTCTCACTCCATATTGCTAAAATGGTTTTAACATTTAACAATATTATTTAAAGATACTTTGTGTGCATCATTAAAAAATTTGCTGTATGTTAACATTCAAGGTCAATAATAATATCTTTTTATTCAATGCAGACCAATCATTAGCTGTTTGTAAAAATGCTCTACAATTAAAATTCCACTTGCTATTCAGACTAATACATGTCATTGAAAAATTATTCATTGAGGAGAAATACACAATCTTAAATCATCCACTTAAGCAGATGGCTGTAAAGAGGGTGCCCAAAATCTTTCCTTCAGAATTTAAGTATGCACAGGATTAGGACTTTAATCTAGCTCCTTCTGGATTAACTAGAAAATAATCATGATCATTTTATCCATTCAATAATGGATTTGTTTAATCTGATTTTAAAAGTGGATGCTGAAGAAGCCTGGGTAGCATTTTTACATGTGACAAAAGCAGTGTGGTAGAGCAGGTTCTTGTCAATTCTTATTTTATTGTGCATAATCTAGTCCCTGGATATACGGTAATGGCTTGTGCTTTTGGTCTGTTATGCCTTTTATCCAAGGAAGGGATAAAGTGGAGTGAAATTCCTTTCTGGCAATTTAGCAAACAGCGAGTAAAAATATGGTATGCCCTTTTTACAGGCAAGACAACTACAGACAAACACAATGTTCTGCTAAGCCAAGAGTAAAAGAAATAGCTAGGCAAGCACCTTCTGAAGCTTTTACTCTAATGTTGATTTAGTCCTTAGGTTATTGGTAATGCTGTCAGCAAATTCCACCCAAAATAGATATTGAAATGGCATCTTACAAGTCCTGCTGTATTCTCTGTAACATAAAATAAATTCATAAATGAAAAAAGCTGCTGCGAGTGTATATAGCTCTGTAATAGCTAATGTATGGTTGCATTAAAACTGTGATACAGGTGTTCTTTTCAAATTTCAGAAGCTAGCCAGTATTTCAACCCATTGATTCATGTGGTGGGTAAGCATGATCTTAAGGAATAAAAGCACTTTTAGACAAAGTATACTTAGCCTATTTGCTCCCCCTGACCTAAAATACCTCCTCCCCACTGCTTACTTACCTAAATCTGTCCTGTCCCAATATTTACATTCTTAAAGCAGAATTGATATTGCTGCTGGCTGCATCTACATACTGAATTCTCAAAGATTTTCATGGGACAGTCTCACAAGTTGGGGTTTCTCAGCTGCCAATGGGATGTGCGGGATTCCTTGTGTGTCTCTGTACCTTTAAGGAGGTGGGGCGTCCTCCTGACAGGCCTGCACCCAATTTGATATCTTCTGCCCCCATGTGCTCCAAGATGGAGACTCTCATAGTTTAGAGTTAGGACCGCACTATAAGAGGTGCCTTGGCGCGGCAGTGCGGCTTACACATCCTTTGCAGAAGACGTGTATCCAAACCTCTGTCATTGTCCTTAGTGGTGAGACAAGTTGTTTTACATGCTGGTTTGTGAGTGTGCCATGATGCCTTTCTACTGTACCACAGTCTCACAAGGCTGCCTCATAGAGATCTATGAGTACGTGTATGCACAGCCAGCGGCAATGAAAATGGAAATACAATGAACTAGAAAGGTAATTTACAGAGAGACAGTACTAACAACACATACACACAAGCACAAGGCAGGCATTGCTTGAAAATGTGGGGTCTATTCACAAAGCTGCCGAGGGCAGCCGAGTGAATGACCGATCAGAAGTGAAGTGAGCCGAACACTGTTCGGCTATTTCCGAGCCGAGGCATATGCGATCGGCTCGACTGAGCGCTCGGCCGGGATCGGGAGCTGTACGGGCTATTGTGAATAGCCCGTACAGCACCCCCTCGGTTCTCCTGAACCGAAGGGGTCCTGGGGCCGAAGCTAGCCGAAGGATCGGCCGAAGCTACGGCCAGATCCTTTGGCAGCTTTGTGAATAGACCCCTGTATTTCCACCCAGTCACATAGCATTACTAAAAAAATACTAAAAACTACAAAATTGCAGTTTACCTTTTTCTAAATGTTCATTGTGCTAACTCCAGTACTGAAAAATTCTGCTTAGTTCTCAATGTCTGGAGGTTAGGGGGGGTTTTCTTTTAAAAAAAAAAATAGCCCTGTACTGTGCTTGAAGATTGCATTATCACTTCTAAACCAGATGAGCAGGACTTTCTGTCCTAACAAAAGGTTAAAGTTCCGAGGGCACTGTATGTTAATTAAAGGGGGGCTTAGTCTGTCTGTCTGTTTCTATGAGAACAGACAGACTTTTCCGTTACTGAAACTGAGAGAGAAACATACAAAGACCTGCTAAATGGAGATATCTAAAAGGAAATAAATATATTAAAAACAATATTTTTAGATATGCTGTGCGAATAGGAACACAATTTTGATTGCAAAAGTGGAAATACATTTTAAAATGTAGTCACTGAAGAACCTCCTACTCATTTAACACCCTTATTCCTTTAAAAGCTTATCCATCCAAAAACCCATCCTCATGAGCTCCCTATAAAAAACCCAACCCCTATCACACCCACATGAACACCCACTATTTATAAGGTACTTACTAGGAAGCCTGTACAGGATCATTATGGCCCTGTCCTTAGGATTGTGGGCAAACATGCCTGTCACACACATGCTGGGAGTCACACATGTGGCTGTGCACGAAGATGTGTGCACGAAGATGTGTGCAGAAATACATGCAAAAGTATGTGCAAACATGCTCATACTTGTTAGCGTGGTGTGCATGTTCCAGCATGCGCTCACATGTTCTGCTAAGTGCAGTTGACTGTGTCACACAGGAATGAAGTAGTAATCACACGAGTTGTTAGGCAAGCTGGGTTGGTAACAGAAGGTCAGGAACAGGATCATGGTCACAGAATACATGATACAGCTGAAGATCTCTCAGCACTGGAACCTAAATAGCCCATTTGACGCCAGGGTTTGCAATGCGTGCACATGCGTGCCTGTGTTACACAAGCACAGACATGTCCACGTCTGGGTAGAGGAGCTCATCTATGCACAATCCTTTTACCAGAACAATGCACACACACATGCGCAGATGCTCCATAGTGGCCGGTTGAACCTTCCTGACAATTAGCGGGAGGTGGGTGGGCTGTCAAAATAATCTGTCACTTTGCTCTGAATGGGAAAAGTAATGCATTTACTTTAAAGTTTGTTATTACATTAAATCTCATGCTTCATGTGAATTAGTACAACACATGCCAGCAGATCAAATCACATTATTGTTTTCAATAAAAAGATTATGAAGCTTAGAATGTATTGTTAGTAGTATTCAGTTCAGAATTTTGGCACAGGATAAAGGAAAAATAACCCAAAACACTGCCTTCAATCTACATGGGCCCCTAACCTCAAGCTAACCTTCAGGCAAATTTAACCCTTTCTATCTGAAACTAAAATCTTAACCCAGACCCTAAATTTAAATCTTAACACATACCCTCCCACAACACCTAATACTTTATCCTTACTTGTATCCAGAATCGAAACCTTGACACTTATCCTGGCCCTAATACTAAACCTATAATTTATTTCACTAAGCACTAACCCTAACATACACCTTACTTCAATTCCTGTACTCCTTTTTTTACCTCGTTACTACATCAGTTCTGTTGTCCATATGCTAAAGCAAGAAGCAATATGAAAAGGTACCGCAGTTATGGAGTTTCATATGTAGGGTTGACAATACTTCTCTGGAACAAGCAAAATATGATTTTTTTGATTAAAATGATGATTGAAATTTGATTAAAAAATCGTTTCATAGCTGGATGAAATATTTTGATTTTATACAGTATATTTTAAAGAAATCTGAAAGGTTAGAAAACATAGCTCAGTTTGGCAGACATAAAATAATAATGCAATAGTGCTGCAATAAACTCCAACATGGATTGATTTTTATTAAAAAATAATCCTTCTATTTGTTCTCTTGGATCAGGGATTATTTCTGATCTATGAACCACAAGCTTTTAAAATTGCTTTAGATTTATATTTTAATTTTCTTTTGCACAACAAGATGATTTTTCAATAACTACCCTAATATTGTTTGAACTATACATCTAACCCCAAATCTTATAACACAGTTAGGTGTATTGTTTTGTTTGTAACTTACACAGTTATAATAGAGAGTAATTTCATTTTTGCAGAACTGAATAACTGATACATAAAGAAGCATACAGAATTCCTGTAGCAGTCATGTTTTGTGTAAGTGAAGGTCCAGGATAAATTCTGTAACTGTTACTTTACTGTACTCTCACAAAATTAAGAGATACCTGCAATGGCTCCAATGGAACTGAAGACCATTTGGATGGCTGATCCAGACTGGGCACAATCAGCCTGACCCTTAATACACTAACTACATGGGCAGTCATACACAAGGGCGGATTTAGATACATGGTACCCAAGTTGAACCCTCATATCCTAGAAGGAATAGTAACAGTGGTCATACAGTGACTGTGTTACAACAGATAATAATTTGAGAGAAACCTGGGGCTTTTCAGGTGCCACAATTAGTACATATTAATTAATTCATTAAAAAACCCTCATTTTATAAGTACAAAAATTTTTTAAAAAAGACTTATGCCATTTCAAAGACCGGTTATACAAAACAAGTATGGGGCAGAAAAATTACATTTAACTTGAACAGGTTATGAATAGTAGTAGACTCAATGCATTTTGCAATTACGTGCTTCTTCAGGAGCCTTAATAGAAATCTACAATACAATAAATCATACATCATACAAAGCCTCTGTGTCTGTACAATATATTATATATGGTATCCTTCCATCTCATTATAAATGTTTTTGTGGAAAAGCATGGACAATCTCAAGGTTACAAGTCCATCTCTAGAGATCATAATGTTCTTGTATCCACTGTGCGCAACATTGTCAAGAAGTTTACAGCCAATGTCACTGTAGCTAATCTCCCTGGACATGGACGTGGTCTGGCAATCCAAAGGACGTGTCTGGGTTTGGCGGTTGCCAGGAGAACGGTACTTGCCTGATTGCATTGTGCCAAGTGTAAAGTTTGTCGGAGGGGGAACAATTGTGCAGGGGTGTTTTTCAGTGGTTGGGCTTGACCCATTAGTTACAGTGAAGGGAACTCTTAAGGCATCAGCATACCAAGACATTTTGGACAATTTCATGCTCCCAAATTTGTGGGAACAGTTTGGGGATGGCCCGTTCCTGTTCAAACATGACTGCGCACCAGTGCACAAAGCAAGGTCCATAAAGACATGGATGAGCGAGTTTGGGGTGGAGGAACTTGACTGGTCTGCACAGAGTCCTGATCTCAACCCAATAGAACACCTTTGGGATGAATTAGAGCGGAGACTGAGCGTCAGGCCTTCTCGTCCAACATCAGTACCTGGTCTCACAAATGCGCTTCTGGAAGAATGGTCAAACATTCCCACTTTCCCAGAAGAGTTGAAGCTGTTATAGTCCCACCCCTCTTGAATGATCTGGATTTTGCTGCTGGTCATTTGTAGACTACATAACAAGTTAGGGTAAATCCTTATTACTACTATTTTTTTTTTCATATTTTTTTGATTCTTTCATATATTATGGACATATGTATTGTTAATGTATATTGTTTTATAATGAGGGGGAAGGATACCCTATGTAATATATTGTACAGCCACAGAAGTTTTGTATGAAATGTATGATTTATTGAATTGTAGATTTCTACTAAGCCTCCTGAAGAAGCACTTACTCGTGGAACATGATGAACCTACTACTATTCATAACCTGTCCAAGCTAGAAGACTTCGGCCAAGATATCTATATGTCAATTTTTTCTGTCCCATACTTGTTTTGTATAATTGGTCTTTGAAATGGTCTTTGAAATGGCAAAAGTGTTTTTAAACTTTTTTTGTACTAATAAAATTTGATTTTTTAACTAAAGCACATGAATATGTACTAATTGTGGCACCTGAAAAGCCCCAGGTTGCTCTCAAATTATTCTCTGTTGTAATATACTACAGGGGTGTGGTGCCACTTATTTACCTCTCACTCCCCCTTCTCTATATCTTTACTAAATTATACAGTGACTTTGGTCACAAAAAAAATAGGTAATTGTTTGATTATTTCACTCATCCTGGCAGTTTGATGGCTGGCAGATGTGTGCCAGCACCTCATAATTTAACGTCAAGAGAGCAGTTAAATACAAATTTAAATTACATAAATGCAAACTGTATCACCTTTCAAAATACAGTAAACTCCCTATTATCCAGCATTCAAGCAACCAGAAAAAAATTGAGGACATAATATGTTCACAATTTTTTATGCCAGTTCCTTTATAGTGCAAACTAAAAAAATGTGTTAGCAATGTTAGCAACTACATTTATTTAGTTACTAACAAAATTCTCTGTTTACATTTTCCTGCCGCCAACGGCTACATTCTTCAGCGGGCAGGTGAATGTAAACAACGGGTAGTGGCTGTGTGCAATAGCCAGCCTGCTATTGACTATGGCAATTTGAAATAGCCAATAGCAAAATCTAGCCAGCAGATAAATGGGGCAGGGTTGTTGCTTGAGAGTTAATTGTAACCCTCAAGCAACTACAGTTATCCAGCATCTACCAATCCCCATGGGTGCCGGATAACTGTGAGTTTACTGTATTTGTACAGTTGTACAGCTATTTCAGACATTTAACATGGGCTAAACTGCATATTGAACAGCTGTCCAGTCACTGGTGAGTTTATGTGCGACAGAACAGGCAAACTGGCAAGCCTTCTAGAGAGTCTTAAAAGAGAACTATGGGGTTCTCTTCAGGTTCATGGGAGGACATATAGTAACCTCCTCCCGTGACCCAAAGCTCAGTATATCACAGGTTGCCTGCATCCAAGCCTTATCCTGACAATACTGTCGTGATGCACCCAGCTGCGTGAGTGACAGCTGACTCTGCCTCTCCGGAGGCAGAGTAAGCTGTGCCCGCCCTTCCCCATTCGTTCCACCACTTAGCGCTGGATGATCGGAGAGGGGGGAATCCCTGCGGGGAACGGTGACTGGCAGTCACCGGTCACTTCAGGGTGACGATCAGGAGGTGAGCGGATCGGCTCCATGTTTCTGCTCACTTCCCAATCAATAGAGCTGACCTGTGACAGCTTTTTTGTCACAGGTTGGCTCTAACTATGAGAATGAGTGGAAATCACTCACCTCATAGTTCTCCTTTAAGTCTGGGATCCTGACAGTAAGCCCAAACCTTGAGGGCTCAATCCTCTGGAATAAAAATGGAGCTACTACTCTATTGAAGGCCTAATTCATGCTGTAATCTAAATGAAGGCACAAACACTGGTGTAACATTAGAACCTCAGCTGATATTTTGCTACAGTCACACAGCTATTGCAAAGATAAGTCAGCAAAGTTTGTTTGTGGAAGCTATGTCAACCTGTCATGATTGAGGATCAGAGTGTGGAATTAAGAGCATTCATCCAGAGACTGTTAGCTGAAAAGAAACATTGCTGCAACTTTGGGTATTCCATTAACTGCCTTCTTTAGTACATGTTTTGCAATAAAGTTGGATAAAGTAGTGAATAGTTAAAATCACTGCCAGTTTTATTTGGCATGGTGTGTGCCAGTGGGGGGATTTATTTTCACTTCCTATGCTATAAATGCAACAGAAAATGAAAGGAAATCTCTCAAAAATAAGCCCTCCTAGGCAGTTGTCTCCCAAACAACTGCCCCTCAATCCCTGTTCCAGTGACAATAGTTACCAGGACAAATAGAGGGGTTAAATCTCCCAAACCAAAACTGATGCGGAGAACTACAATTATCCGGGCATTGATTGGACAAAAGGAACTGCACACTCAACCAAGGCTGGCTGTTTCCTTAACTTATTGAGAGACAATTATATGGAACAGATGGTAGAAGTCCCAACTAGGATGAATGCATTATCAGATCTAATAATATCAAATAATAGACATGTGCACCAGCAAAAATTTTGTTTAGTTTAGTTTCGTTTTGAAACAAAGAAAAAAAATTTGTTTAGTTTAGTTTTGTTTTTCGGATTCGGATTATGGACAAAATTCGTTATTGGACGAATTTCGTTGCAGCAAAATGACATTAGGGTAAAAAAAAGACTTTTTTTTTTACAGTCTGCAGAAGATGAAAAAAAAAAAGCCTGAGGTTCCCCCCAATTCATACCAGACCCTTTGGGTCTGGTAGGAATGTTAGGAGAATGCCAATTCAAACGCAAAGAAAAAAAACAAAACCCGGCCCTGGATTAGAACCTGCGACCTTGGCAAGCCTGTACGCTAACCACTACACTATTGACTCTGAACTTTTAACCATGGTAGCATATGATATATATTAATGCAATATGTAGCATTTGACAGCTAAGAATGTCAAATGGGCAGAGCAAGCCATGACGTCATGGGGGTGATTTACTAACCTAAACACACGCACACACCAGGTGCGTGTGATTTTCACACAGCAAAACGTATTTATCAACCAAAAAGTCTCTAAAAGCATATTTCCACTAATGCCATATATGGAAAAATCATGCACATGATCCATATATAATGCTGCTTCACAGTTTAGACAAAAATGGTTAGCTCATGCATTTACATTCCTGCATTCATCAACGCAAGCAACATAACATAGAGCTAATTTACACATCACCTTGGAATTCATGCAAGGCTTTGCACAACACACCTGCTGGGTGTGTACACACTACAAAGGTGTTTAGATTCCACCCATAGATCATGCTGGGAGGGAACACACTACAGAGGTGTATACATGTTCGTGGTGTGTTTATAAGGTTAGTAAATCAACCCCCATGGCTCGCTCAGCCCATCTGTTGACATTACGACTGAATTTCATTTATTTGCGGCTAGTTTTCGTCGGGTTCGGGTGGTCGTCTGCGGCGGGACTTTTTTTTATTTCGGCGGGAGTCCTGCATCCTGATTGACTCTGGATTACATCGATGGAGCCATTTTAATTTTTTTTTTAATTAAAGGAATAGTCAAAAATGGACTGTTTTTTTTTTAATTAAAGGATTTTGTCAAAAGTCTAGACTTTTTACTAACTATTTGATTTAACCCTTTAGTGAAGGAGTAGGGGTACAAGTACCCCTTACTCATTCACATGGGGGGGCGGCATCTGGGTGCCCCCTTATTTAAAGGGGTACCAAGATGCAAATATGCCCCCTTGCCCGCAGACCCCCACAACCACCGGGTCAGGGTTGTGGGGAAGTGGCCCTTGTCCCCATCGGCATGGGGACACCCTCCCAATGCCGAGGGCATGTGGCCTGGTAAGGCGGAGGGAGGGGGGGCGCTCAATCGCCCCCCCTTTCCTGCCCTGCCGGGCCAGTGCTCGGATCGAGGGTCTGGTAGGACTGTTAGGGGGGACCCCACGTTTTTTCCCCCCATTTTTTGGGGCTGGGGTGGTTCCCCTTTAAAATTCCTACCAGACCTAAAGGGTCTGGTATGAATTGGGGGGGGACCTCACGCTTTTTTTTTTCATCTTCTGCAGACTGTAAAAAAACAATTTTCATTTTTTTTCCCTAATGTCATTTTGCTGCAACGAAATTCGTCCAATAAGGAATTTAATTGCAGAAAAATGACAGGGAAAAAATACATTTTTTTTTTACAGTCTGCAGAAGATGAAAAAAAAAGCCTGAGGTTCCTAATTCAAAAGCAAAGAAAAAAAAAACTTGTTTTTTTGTTGTAGAGGGAACATGTTGTAATTTTTTTCCTAATGTCATTTTGCTGCAACGAAATTCGTCCAATAACGAATTTCGGGAAATCGGGAATTTCGGATTCATTTGCATTCGTCTTAGCTGTAATTCGGAATTTGGATGCAAAAATCGTCCGAAACGAATTTCGGAACGAACCGAATCGCACATGTCTATCAAATAATACACAGCTGGTTTCAGACAAAGCAACTGGGGAAAACTTGGGTAACAGCAATCACAGGGTGATCACGTTCACAGTAGGTTACAGAAAAGAAAGACAGGTTAGTTTAACAAGAACACTAAACTTCAAAAAGGCAAACTTCAGCTGCAATTAATTCATATTCATGAATGCATGAAATCAAATGGGATGAACTATTTATAACAAAGAACACAGAGGCTAAGTGGACTTGCTTTAAGGATATACTAAACAATAGCATTAGCCAGGGCATACCATTGGGCAAGAATAATAAAAGAATAAAAGCTAAACCTGTGTGGCTGAATCTGAAAGTAAAACAACTAATCAATAAGAAGAAACTGGCATTTAAAAATATAAGATGGAAGGTACAACATTGGTCTTCCAAAACTACAAGCAATGCAATAGAAAATGTAAAAGTTCAATCCGGGCAGCTAAAATAGAATACATAAAAATTATTGCCACAGTTAGCAAAAAAGAACCCAAAACATTCTTCCAATACATAAACAATAAAAGGGTAAGAAAGGAACAGGTGGGTCCCATAAAACATGAGAATGGTAGGTTGATTATAAATGACAGGGAGATTGCCAAAGTGTTTCCTGGGGCCGAAGCTAGCCGAAGGATCGGCCGAAGCTACGGCCAGATCCTTCGGCAGCTTCGTGGATAGACCCCTTAATGTGAATAAATTCCCAGGACCAGATAGCGTGCACCCACGGGTACTTAAAGAGTTGAGTTGAGTTGAGTATAGTAGACTGTTGCCTTTGTAATAGCATGCAAAGCCAGGCAGAAAATAAGGCAAGCAGGGTGCAATCATGTATAAAAAGGGAGTGTACTGTAAAGACAAATCCATAATTCTACCCCTGTACAAAACACTGGTTCAGCCACATCTTGAGTATGAGGTTCAGTTTTAGACATCAATCCACAAAAAGGATGTCCTTGAGCTGGAGAGAGTCCAGCGAAGGGCAATAAACTGTGAGAGCTGTAAAATTGTGGAACTCCCTTCCACAGACAGTGGTTTCAGCTGACAGTATGGATTCATTCAAGACCCATCTAGACACTTTTCTCATCTAGCAAGATATACGGGGTACAGGTAATCTTAGTAACTTAAACAAACACACACAACCCAAAGTTTGAACTCGATTGACCTGTTACATAGTCACCAACTACCCATAATGTGGTCAAAATGAATTAGCTAGTATTTCTTTCGAGAAAAAAAGCAAAATACAGGCTTGCTTTTGGAACAAGAAACATCTATATAATGGTTGCAATTACAGCTCTCATTGCTTTATAATATAGCTACAATGACACAAACTATATAAAATAATATTGATTTATGAATATTTGTCCCAACAATATTGCAGTTCAAAGAAATTGAAAAAAAATATAGCAATAAAGATGTCAAAAGCCCACTAACATCAGAATTTTTTGCTGCAAATATTTGGTTGTTTTGTTTAATTTGTCATTTGTACTTATTGCCAGGTTTTATATGAGCTAAGATTCAATAAGTGGAATATGTACCCCTAGGAGTAGGTATGACAGATTTTGAGAGTACTTCTGTATGTTACATTTTGTTGGTCATTAATCATCTATGAGAAATAATCAATGGGTATTTTTTTTTTTTGTATTAAAAAAATACTCTCTTAGAAATATGTATGTTTATTTGGAGGATACTATCAATAAATATGCAGGCCGTTGGTGGTACTGTGGATAAAATAGCACACAACACAGAGGAAGTGGCATGTATCTGATGGTATAAAGGGGTACATAATATCATATACTTGAGAAACCCTGAGCTAAGAAACATGCTATGACATCTCCTTGCAGAAGGTCAATTGTGAAGTATAAATCAATTCCCTTTGGATTACTTAATTCATAGTCTACTTATATTGCGACTTGTCACCTTTAGAAAATCACTATTTCTTTTCCTACCTTTCAAATTTAGTAGATGCCATGATCAGATTTATCTCAGGAATGCAATACACCAAGCAATCTGTCATTAGCCCTTAGGTAATAAAGTGTCTAAAGGGACAATTTTTCAGACAGGATAAAGAGATTATACTAAACATGTTCATGCTGGTAAGAGGCAGGTCACTTTTCATCAAAGGTTAACTAATATTTAATGTACTGCCAAGCTGCAGGAAAGCCTTCTAAATCCAAAGGATACATACAGTATATCACAGCTGTATCAACTATCCAATAAATTCAACCTATATTCAAATTGTGAAACTTGTGTCCTTTAGCTTTTGGAACCTTTTTCAAATAACAATATTTCATGTAAATAACTATAACAAATAACTATGTCTTGTCTAACTACATTATTTTGACATGCAGAAAAAAATGAATATATATATAATGCATGTAACCAAAGAATAAGATAAATTCTGTCTATTTTGTATACAGAGTGTAAGACTGATAATAATTATAATAAGTATCTCTGGTTTCATCTGGTAAACAATGTAGATAAATAAATTACCATTTTATATACAGTGTGTACAGTGTGTATATATATATATATAT
>NW_017307240.1:283301-306905 GCF_000935625.1 Nanorana parkeri | reverse complement strand
ATATATATATTGTGGTTTACACATTCAGTTCTCACACTTTAATTATATACATAAATAAACAATGCTTAATCTGCAAAGACAGCAACAGTTAACAAGTTACCATTAAATGTTATTGTTATTTACTATTTCAAAACCAGAATTAGGCAGGAAATTCAAGTTCACCTCTACCATAAGTTCAAGGCAAATCTTAGGGGTTCAATATTTTCTGTCCCACCAAATGGATGTGCTGTTATAGGGAAAGCATAGGGAAGGCTGGTACTTTAATACTGATTGTTAGCTCTTTGGCTAATAAAACCCTTTGCTGCTTTTTTTTTTGCTCTTAATATCAGGGCTTTTTTGTCTTTTATTTTATTTTGTGGTTGATTTGAGGTGCCTTTTGTTTGCAGCATCCCGCTATATCTATTGAAAGAAAGGGTGTGCACCTAAACCACCTCTCACATTTACCGCACTCTCTTCTCCCCATAGATAAATAATTAAAAACTCCCTGTTACTTGCCACATTTGCACTGCTGTATCTTCTGCAGTATCTTTATTCTTGTAAATCTCCAGCTTGTGCTCCTTGTCTTTAGTACATTTGGGCCTATTGTCTTGCTGATGGCAAGGGCTGTGTCATTTGCAATCTCTTAATTCTTGCAGTTGAACACTGCCTGTATTCTTTTTTTTTTAATTCTTCGTTTATTGAAAAAGTAACAGAACATCAAAACAGCACAGTAATACAAGAACATTGGATCAAGACATATAAAATGTACAGCATCATAAAACAGAAACTGTATAGTCTCATAGCTATGC
Source organism: Nanorana parkeri (assembly GCF_000935625.1). Lineage (NCBI taxonomy): Eukaryota > Metazoa > Chordata > Amphibia > Anura > Dicroglossidae > Nanorana > Nanorana parkeri. Next base: position 306,117 of record NW_017307240.1, on the reverse strand, counting down.
ATAATGTCGCATCCATGGTAACCTCGTAATGGGTCCCCCTAGAAAGAATCACAGTCATCTGCATCAGGAAAAATAAGTGTCTAAAACTGGTACTAGACTTTTTTATGACGTAGGTTCCATAGGACAAAGTGATAACCTGACATACACAGATGTATTGCATAACTAGGTAAGATAAGAATACATCCTTAACTCAAAAAATTCAAGAAAAAACATAACAGTTTTAAAGAGAGGGATAGAGGCAGAGCCTCTTATCCCACTAAACCAATAAAAGAAGGAATATCTGGAAAGAACTTGGGTCTTTTGGGGAAGGTAGAACTCAAAGTGGTCACTAAGACTCCAATACTGGAGCCTTATGGGAGGAAAAAAAGACTGCTGCGGATGGGGTGGAGTACAAAGATGAAATCCATTAACACATGGCTGTTCACAAATTAATATATTGAAGAATGGACCGCATGAATTGTCAATCCAACCTATCAAAGGCCTTCTTTGCATCAATGGATAACAACATCAGGGGTTGTGTCTGTTTATGCATGGAGGGAATAAGATTCAGTACCCTGATAGTATTATCTCGAGCTTCTCTCGAGGGGACGAAGCCCACTTGATCGAAATGGATAAGGCTGTTCATATGGGGCAAAAGTCTGTTAGCCAGAATTTTAGCAAAGAGCTTTAGGTAATCAATGCAATCAGGCTGCCATATTGGGAGGGATCTTTATCAGGTTTTGGAAGCACAGTGATGTGGGCCCTAAGTGAGTCCACAGGAACTGTGACATCTTCTGAACTGGCACCGTAAGCCACCAAAAAATGCAGGGAGAGGAGGGATTCATATTTCTGGTAGTATAGCAGGGTAAGGCCATCTGGGCCAGGTGCATTCCCAAAATTCAATTGCTTAATTGCAGTCACCAGCTCCTCAGCTGTAAGAGTCTCCAATAGATCTCGTGTTTTATGAGTAAGAGACGGCATGCCTGAGTGCTGAAGGTAGTTCTCGATTTTCCGTACATGCTCCAAGGTCTGGGACAAGGAGGAAGAGACAGGGCACAGATTATACAAGCTATGGTAAAAATTGGCAAACTCTGAGGCGATGTCAGAGAACAAAGACACCTTCTCTCCGGACTGAGACACAACGCCTAACAGGCTTGTTGGAGAATTCATAGAAAGTCCTCCTTCCCACCACCAGATGTTTCGTTGTTCAAACAATAAAGAATTCAAGGCCTCTCGAGCGTTGTGAAGGGCCGTTTCAGTATTTTGTGCTAATGTACACTCATGGCAGGACTCTAAACTTTGGATATGTGCAAATAACTGAGCAATCTGAGTGGTCCTCTACCTTTTACATCTAGCCCCGTGTCTGATGAAGACCCCCTTACCTGTATTCTGTCTAGTACATTTTGGTCAATTCTCCCTCATTAAGAATGTTCTGCTGCTGGCTAATTTTACACTGCTGTATCATCTGTGGTCTCATAATTCTTAATGAGAGTTTCATGCAAATTGGTAGGTGGCAGGAAAGTTTTGTATCAGTGGGAACAAGGACAACCAAAGCAAACTTCTGACCAATGTCAATCTGCCGGTCAACTCAGGTCTATTACCATCTTAAGAAAAAAAAAGGTTGCTTATAAAGCTACCACAAAATAGCTTTTGTTTCAAACAAAATACATCAGATTAAGTTGTTGCTGCTGTATGTAAGTCAAGCTAATTGTAAAAGAAAAAAATCTATCCCACAGCAAAACAGGCACTGCCAGTGTACATTGTCACTGAGGCTGTCCGTGAAAATGGTACTGTTCCATAACACCACATAGAGCTTTGAGGCATCCCCAAGCATGTTATGTAAAGGATTTGTATTCTTCCATTTTTGCCTTTTAAAACCACAAAATACCTTCTCACCACTATACAATATTTTTTTCATATTTGTTTGCATTGGTACATGATTTATTTCATTTTTGCACTTATTCTCTCTTTCTGGGGTTTCAATATACCGCCAATCTTTCACAAGGTGACACACATTGACCCCTGTGCATCTTCCCCTTAGAGTTTAATAAAATAACCTTTATTTAATCTATTAAAATCTTTTTCATCCATTAAAATGAAAAAACAAATAAGTAGAAAGTGAATGAAATTAGATACCGTAATAGAACTGAAAACAGGAAATTATGCACCTCCCTTTAAATGGAATGAGTGCCATTTAAACAATATGTATATAAAATGAATGAAAAATATTTTAATAGATCAAACACAGGTTACATTTTTGTAACTCTAAAGGTGCCCATACACCTTACGACCAAGACTTTCGTCTTGCGATGGTCGTAAGCTTATTAAAAGCTTGTACGATCTGCCCATCTTGTACAGTCAGATCGTACTTGCGATCATCGAAAGCCCGCTGAGGGGCGGGCTTCCGATGACCGCAATGCTGAACGGGCAGTGTGCGCGTCCAACCCGTTCCGCAGTTGTCGAACGAGCAGGCTCGAACAGGTTTTCTAGTATGCTGGTTTGACAAAAGACGTGCGACCGTACAGTAAAAGTGGTCGCACGCCTTCCATGCACCTTTGCGCTAATCGTACGATCGCGGGATTTCCCGTGATTATTGTACGATAATCGCAAGGTGTGTGGGCACCTTAAGGGAAAGATGCACAGCTGGCAATGTGCATCACACTGTGAAAGATTAGCTGTACATGTCCATCTTCCCCTAAATGTTTTAGAGTAGTTTACCTATTATCGCTAAAAATGGCCAGAATCACCGAATTTTGAGGAAATTTGCCAAACCCTTGGTAGATTCCTACATCACTAACCAGAAATTTTAAATCAAGTGAATGGTAAAGGACGAACTTGCTCAGGTTTGATTCTCAGTGCATTCAGCGAGCATGTTGAAAAGTTCACCAGTTGCACACTTTTATGAGAACCATATTTAAGTTAATGAGTGGTGAATCTTTAAAAATAATTTCCCTAAATTTTCAAGTTTAATAGGCAAGGGATTAGCAGGGCAGGGATGACATCATAATTTAAAAAATTACAAATTCTAATTCAAAGAAATATGTAAATATGTATATAATATGTGTGCAATGAATGTGTATCATAGCCACAAACTTAACATCCAATCTGTGACCGTAAAGACTTCAGACGTCTTCTGGCCATTTGTCTGTTAAAGGAAGACTTATGTCAGGCAGCCTATGGCTATTCAAGTATACACTTAATTTGTGCTGCTGTCTACCCTTCCCCCTAACCATATAACTTTTTCCCTCCACTTCATGCTGCCTGCCCTTCCCCCTGTGCTGTGAAATGGCACGTAGACTAATTTTTTCTACACTCCTTTTCAATGTCAGTAGCACATCCCTCTTTTTCACTACCAGCACCCGAACCATCTTCCCTCAAAAAATGAGGAAAACAGAAGCAGTCTAAAATAAATTTGCTGCTATGTGCCCTTGAGTGCCCTATGTGCCCATGAGGAATCTTTTGCTCCTGACTCATTGAGGTGCTACTCCCACCATGTTCTGTGGTGAAAAGTCATGGGGAATGTGGGGTTGTGGTTTTGAAGTATGTGTGTGTTTTTTATTAAACCTTTAAGACAATGTAGTGAGGTACTGTGAAAAAAGCGCTAATAAAATAAACTATTAAACTGTTGTGCAGTGGCCAATTTGTATGACGTCTGTTGTGGCTCCTAATTCAACTGTTCAATTCAGCCCTATTACCACTGGATACAAAAATCAGATGTCACAAACAAAACAAAAACCCCCAATTAATTTCAAGTTATATTAAATCAGATTGATTGTCTTCTGCTGTATTTAAGACAAGAAATAATGTAAACGTTAAAAATCTATTACACATGCAAAATATGTGATGCCAGAATATGGTGTCCCTGACACTTTTAGAGATAATCATATTGACCTGAATTGAACAGTGGAAGTAGGAGCCACAACAGAATGTTGTGTACCTTACAGATGTAAATAACTTAAATAGTGCAATGGTCAGAAGTATATACAGCCCAGCACATAACACCTTCTATGATCCATTTCATCACCAGCCCCTTATGCATAACACAGAAGTACCCCATATGCACACACACACTGTATACACACACACACGCACACTGCATACACATATATACACACACCTACTGTATATGCATACACACACACATATATACACTGTATACACATCTACTGTACATACAGTACACACTGTATACACATACACACACAATCCCCTACCCCTCTTGTAGCATGGCCGGCTTGTCCTGCTACTTTGTCCCTGCTGGCAAAAAAGGATGGGGATGTCAGTGCTGAGGAGGGACAGCATGATTGCCTTTGCCCTGTTTAAAGCCACCTTCCTCACATATGTATAGATCAAATGTGTGTGACCAGAAAGGAAATGTTGGGAAAGCCACAAGTATCAGATAAATGACTGGGTTGCAGCAGTATTAGTACTTAAGGCAAGATATGCAGATTATGTACCACGGGTGCCTGGTGCTAGTGATGCCCATGGTGCTTATGCTGTAAAGTATGAGGATGAATTGCTCCACAGTGCCTGCAGCTACAGTGCTTAGGAATTACAGATTAGTAATCATATGCAAACACATAAATGACCATAGCCTGGTCACAAGTTAATTTTAAAGAAGACAGATAAGAAACAAGAACAACAAATGCTGTAGCAGACACAGCAAAATTCTAAAGAATGTGATATGTACTCCACGCAGTCTCTCAAAATAGCATCACACACAAGAGTATGGATAAAACACAGTATCAATAAAATGCAAGTGGTAATAAAACTGATATTTTTATTCATGCATCGAAAGTTGGAGCACAGTTTATGAACGCTATTTAAACTGCATGCATTAGTTTCAGGCTTGCGCCAACAGCTAATAAATCTCCCCTTTATGCATCCATCAGGAACTAAGCTTGAAAAATGCCTAGAGATTAAGAAATAGTACAAACGAAAACAAAACCAAATGTTGGTATCCTGCCAATCAAATGTATATCACCTGAAACTACTAGAGGTTTAATGCACACAGATTTTTTAAATGTATATTTCATTTCCAATGTGCCTTACAATACATTGCTTTCAGCTAGCTTCTAATTAATAGCTCCATTTTATTGTGTATGTAATGATTTTTCCATCATTATCTCTTTTCAGTCTGTGACATAATTAGATGAGGGGCACACTTTCTGAAGAGTTTTTAGAGGACTGCAGAAATGGTTTAGATAATGAAAATCATTTCGCTTAATATTCACTGTATTAAAGGGAATCTGATGCAAAAATAGAACTCAGATATGCAGCAAGTTACATTAAAGAGTGATTTCTAATTTCTAACCAAAGCCAATGTAGGACCTGAGAGGAAATCTGACCTTCTGCTCTTGTGAAAACTGTACAATTTTGGATTTATCCTTTTGTCGAAAATGACAGGGGTGCCAATAATTTTATCCAGTCCATTTTTGGAGTTTTGAGTGGAATGTGTCAGATTTGGCTTTTTTCCCTCCAACTTTTTTGTGTCATACTAATACAAACAAAATAAATAAACATGACAATGCCTAAACATTTGTAATTGCAACAATTTTCTGCACAAAGTGGTGCATTATCTGACAGAAATGCAGGGGTGCCAATATTTTTGGGCATGACTGTATGTCTATGTCTGGATGCCTCGTTTATGCTTCTAGATCCAGAAAATGATGCGCTTCATGCACTTTTACATGCTTTTATATACATCTAGATGTGTATGCTTTTAGATGCATTTACATGCATATTGAGCAAATCCTAGCATCCAAACTACCCAGAATACCTAAAGCCATAATGCTAAGGAAAAGTGTGTCACCAGAGAAGTGTTAACTCCTGACACTACGGTAAATCCATATGTGTATGTGCATCTTATTCACTATTAATCCTTGTTGATGGGGATCCCTCATTGGTGGGGTAAAGGGCCTCTTTCCGGTGGTTGTGGGGGTTGCGGGCAGGAGGGATTATTTGCATCTGGGTGCCCCTTTTCATAATAAGTAAGGAATAGATGGTCCCCTTGGTGATTCACCAAATAACAAATTAGCAATAAATAACCACACCGTGCAACAAAGTCCTTTATTCCACAGGTCATTCACGTTGTCCGGTGATGTAGATCCATGTCAATCACAATGGACTACAACCGCTGACTTGCCAAAATATAAAAAAATTCAGCTAACTTTGATGACAAGCCGTGAATGACAGCTCCTAGTACCCATCACAGAATGTAAACAAAGGGGCGGAGCAAGTACTGGTACAACTTTTTTTTACATGTTATGACGGGTACCGGGAGCTGTCATTCACAGCTTGTCATCTTTTTTAGCGGACGGGTGGTGGGGATTTTTTTTATTTTGGCAAGTTGACAGCTGTTGTCCTTCCTGATTGACTTGGATCTACATCGCTGGATGACATGATTAGCCTGTGGATTACAGCAATAGACACTTTTTTATGTGTGTGTGTGGGGGGGGGGGGGGGGAGGTGGTTGGAATAAAGGACTTGTCAAAAACTGGGTTGCTGAATGCCTAAGGTTAACAACATTCATCCAGATGTAGATAAGCAACCCTGCCCCCAACCCCCCACAACCACTGGGCCAAGGTTGTACGGAAGAGGCCCTTTCCCCATCAACATGGAGACAAGGTGCTTTGCCAGGGGTTCCCCTTTGCAAAAGCATCCTCCCCATGTTGAGGGCCTGTGGCCTGGTGTTTTAGGGAGGACCCCATGCAATTTTTTTTATTTTAGGCCTGGGGTTCCCTCTAAAATTCTAACCAGACCTATACGGCCTGGTATACATTTTTTGGGGGACCCCATGCATCAACATCATTCTTCATCATCACCCACGTTTCAAGGATGAAGGCACAAAACACAGAACGCTGACAGAAAACTAAACCCTGGTGTCCTTTGCTGCATTGGACAGGCTGCTCCATTCAGGGGTCAGAGCCTTTGCCACCTCAATCCACGCTCTCTTGCGCAAGACTCTCTCCACATAGCTTGCACAGTCCAGGTCACAGAGCACTGAATGCTGCTGCACCAGTGCAATGAGTTCATTATGCATGACATCTCTAGCCATCTTTCCTGACACAGCAAAAAGGTGGACACATGTCTTAGAGAAAAGAACACTATTTAATTGTAACTCCACCTACAGTGTAGATGTAACCAAACTCCTGTTTAGTGTGGCTACTGAAGGTAGCCAATGACCTTGTAGGATTCCCATACTTTTACTGCAAATAAACCAATCTTGTGCTTACACGTGTTCACACGTGTTAATGTGCATTGCGTTTAAATGCTAGAAATTCGTCCCTGGACGAACCTAGCTTCCAATTTTCTTAAATGCAGCTAAACTGACTGCATCTAAAAGCAGCTAAATGCTATAAGATCTGGGTAAGGCTACATTCATACTGGGTGATTTGGGATTGGTAAGGAACCTACAGATTCCTACAGCAGGAATCCCAAATGTCCCGTTTAGATGCAGCCGCTGTACCCATTCAAGTTAATTATTTGGTGACAGCGGCCACATCTGTAAGGGGCAGTCCACATACAATTCCGTGTGTTTTGAAACAGATCACTGTCAATGGATGCAGGATAGATGTGTCCAGTGACAGTGACTATTCTAAAAGGCATGTGTGCGCATCACATACGCTTACATGCTGACTGCCGCTTACAGATGTGGCAACTGTCACCAAATAATTAACTTGAATGGGTACAGCGGCTGCATCTAAACTGGACATTTGGGATTCCTGCTGTAGGAATCTGTAGGATTTTGGATCCCTGTCGTAGAAATCTGTAGGTTCCTGCCACATGGATTCTAAATCACCCAGTGTGAATGAGGCTAAGTCCAAGCCATTACTATAGTGTTCTGTGGATTAAATATCAACACTTGCTGTTAAATTCATAAAGTCGGGCCAAATTATAATACAATTTAACTAAGAATTCCTCATACCTTTTGTTAGTTACTCCAGTCCTTAAGCATATAATATTGGAATCTCTGACAGAGTGCCCACAATGGTTCTCTTTGCTGATGTTAAGTCAGGTCTGTCCTGCGCATAATATAAGGCAGGGCATGTCCTTTTATTTATACAGCCAGGGTCGTAATGGTCAGTGGAGTGCCATGGAGACCCCCCCACCGCAGTGATGTCATGGCACTAATGATGTAGGCATGTCTGTGATGCTGCCACTCATGCGCACATGAATGAATTGGGGATTCAGGTCGAATATCGTTCCAGCTCCATCTAAACAAAGGATGGCTAAGGTAGCACTAAACCCCTCCCAATGGGAGGCACCCAAAAACCCCATTAGTCATGCCTATGTGACTCCCCCTAGTGGGGCTAGAGTGAAAGATCATGAAAACACAATGACAATACAAACATAAAGATATACAATAATACTTATTTATAGTCCACAAATAATTCCTGATTACATTAATTAAATACATGTAGAGGCCATTTCTTACTAACATAATTAGTCTCAAGATCACAGTTTTATTGTACATTTAATGTAATTAGGAGTATGTCCAATCTCCAAGTATAATAGAGCTGGAGGAACAAATAACAGTCAAATAACAAAGCCTAGCTCAGTCCAAAAATTTTATTATAGAGATCTTTTATAAAAATGGCTTAAAGCTGGCAGCCCTTATTGAGTCCAGGATAAGAAGTGGCCTGTAATAGGTGAATCCTCCTCATTTCTCAACTAATTGCTCATCTTAATAGGATCCATTATGTAAAAGACTATGAACTTTAGGTATAAGGAATGCTTCATTATTTTTATTATAATTCAGACAAACTTTGAATATAGCTTTTTTTATATCCATTACTATCATTGTTATGGTCTCACTCTCTAGATATTTTAAAGATATCGGTTGAATGTCTGCTATGCTAGCAAGCTGTTTCTCTCTGGCTAGGTTAGGGATGGATGATTCATGGCATTCACAGATGACCTAGTTGTTTTTAAGTTGGTTGTTTATTTGCCATTATACACTATGTAACAACATGCAAGTGAAGCTTAAAGTGAAAACTAAACTCAGGAGTTAACATCTTAAAAATGCATTTAAGTACCCTAACTATTAACAAAAATGTAGCTTATTTGTGTATTATTGGGCTGTAGAGCCTGAAATCATCTCAGAATTTGTGCTGACACTGTGCTTCCTTCTGGAGGGTGGTTACTTTTGTTCCCCATGGTCCCTGTGTGTTATAAAGTAGCCATCCCTCCAAACTCACTCCCTTAATGGACTACAAACTCATGTTTAGGTAGCTAATTTGTATTGAGATTGCAGTCCATCACAGGAGCGAGCCTGGAGCAGTGGCTACTTAACAACACACACAGGGACCATGAAGAACAAAAGTAGCCACCCTCCAGAGGAAGGTCAGTGTCAGCACCAATTCAGAGATGATTTGAGGATCTACAGCTGAGTGACTAGCTATTTACACAAATAAGATACATTTTCGTTAATAGTTAGGGTACTTGCATGCATTTTTAAGCTTTAACTTCTGAGTTTAGTGTCACTTTAATGACAATAATGATATGTCTTCTAGGAATGTGTATATCTAACTATCTATTGTATTTAATAAATTATAGGTTATATCCTCCTCGTACTCCTGAAGAAGTGGCCTACAGTGCCTATGAAACATGTTAATTATCCCATCTTCAGAGTCAGTGACTATGATGCTATGATATGATGGTGACCTTGAGGAAGGCAGTTATCTATGTAAAAAAATGTTTGGCTGTACATTGTTATATCAGCCATTTATGTCTTATAAGATTTTATGCTGTGTTTTCCAATAAATAAATTAAATTAAAAGAAGTTGGCATGGCCACCAGACAACTGGCATTTTCTGAAGGAGAGATCAGCAATGGCACCCTCCATGTTTCCCTCATGACAGGATTGCTTTAATCTGCAGTTGATTTGAGATTATCTTTTCAAAAGTAACGAAACTCTAGTGTAATAACAGTAAAACCACTGCACTCTGGATTTTCATTATTAATACAGTGTATGTGAATGACCATACAGCACTAGCAGTGCCAGGTTTGATGCCAGTCATATCCATGGCTAAACAATATCTACTATAGGATCTAAAGACATGTAAATCATGCTTCACATGCAACACATTTGTTTTAAAGATGTAGCATTAAAAACTGTTCTTAAATGATGCAATACAAATTTAAGTTATGATTTTGATGTACAATGAGTCACATGAAATCAATACAGTCTTACATGTGTTTGACACTTGTTCCTTGAGTTTTGCACTCAGCCTATCCAATTATTGATGTTGACCTGATCTTGTTAATCCACATTTATCAGATGTCTAAATTCTAAATAAAACATGGCTTCCAAGATTAACAGCTCAAATTTAACCCCTCCAGAATTTAATTCAATTTCAAAGGTTTGGATACTATTTATCTCTAGTTTGTTGTGCATAGTGTACACAGCAAATGCACTTCCAAACATCACAGTAAAAGAATATAAACATCATAGTAAACAATATTCTATACGGTATATATTCAAAAGAAAGAAATGCGAAACACTGATTAAAATACATTGGTTTTGAGAATTTCTTTTTTTTCCTCATCTCAATTTTTATTGAGAACAATAGTAGTGACAATAGTACAAAAACCATACATTATACAGGTAGGTATAAGCTACGTAATACAAAGTAGTACAGAGTTGCTCATGGCAGTCTGACAGGGTGATAGGTGCAAATAAAGAAGCTCTAAAAAGAAGCTCTAAAAAGGCACAACGTGTGAGCCAATTGTGGGTTCATTTGGGCACATCTGGGAGATGGGCTGGTGGGATTGCAAATAGAATAGGTAGACAATGAGGGGCCAAATTCCAGCAGCAAGTTGGTGGCAGAGGCTTCCCGTACGTGAGCCCAAAGGGAGCCACACCGTCATGGTGAGCTGCCATGCATCCTAAGATTCGCTATGATGAAATACAGGAGAATTTATTTTTTTATTGGTTTGTTCAAACTAGGCTTTAGAAAATTTGGCATTAATACAGCAAGTAATTTGTTTTAGCCTTGATTTGTGTGAACAATCATTGACTTTATAGTATTTCCTAACCACTAAATTTCAGTTTAGCTCCTAATCTCAACACCTGTCTGTCAAAATTCATACCCCAAGCCTAAAATATAAAGAATTAATGAACCCTCATCCTAAACCCTAACCCTTAATCTAATGTTAAACTTTACACTAAGCACTGACACTATGGGAGTTATTCACCAAAAGGGTGAAGAGTTTGGAGCTGGCAGGAGAAGTGAATAATCTAGGACAACATAGCTGAACTAGAAAGTGAGCTGAATCAGATAATTTTTCCAAATCAGCTATTTTGTCCTAGATCATTTACTTCTTCTGCCTTCTCCAAACTCTTCAGCCTTTTGTGAATAACCCGTTAAACCTTTACTTCTAAATATACATAATTCCAATGGTGATATTAGTTTCCCGACTGAGTCTTGCTCCAAACAGGCTTATTTTATCATGTATAGTGATGAACTGGGAGTTTGACAAAACATCTGAACAAAATCTGGTGTTCGTGAGACCAAACACCTTGCCAGTAACCAGTGACTGACCTGGATCTATTTGCTATCATGCCTTTCAATGGGGCTTCCAGATTCTGATAAGCCCCTCAGCTGCACAGCTCCCATTCTTTTAAGGACTGGATGTGGGGAAGAAGCTCTTGTTCTCAACAGCATGGGGACAATGTGCTTTGCCAGGGGGACCCCCTGGCAATGCCTCACCCCATTCTGGGGGCATGTGGCCTGGAATGGTTAGGAAGGAGGGGTGCACAAGCTTCCCCTCTTTCCTAGTCAAACAGGCTGCTGCTTGGGTAAAGATCTGGTATGGATTTTTGGGGGCATGTCTTTTTTGTTTTTTTAGCATGGTTACATGCAAAAAATGATTACATGAGATCACTGGGTCTAATTCTGGTGCCTACTGGTCTACGCTGTCATATTTAGACACTCCACAGAACTATTGTACCAGGAATGTGTAGGAAAGACTATGAAAATGGACACTGTTAGTACATTGTCTATCTGGCTGAATATCTATTTCTATGACTTAAATTGGGCTTTAAGTAATAGCGAGTTTGACCAACACGCATTGAATAGTGATATAACAAGTCTGGTGAAGAATGGATTGTTCCAGAGTCTTAAATTCCTCTGTGTGCCTTTTGTGAATTATTTATAGCCTCATAAAGCTGCAGTTGTTTCAGTTGCCATAATCTGTCAGTTGCTGCAATGTTTTTATGTCGTTCATCACTGTTCTAACCACACTGATGGACACAATGTGCACCTCTGAGTCATGAACTGTTATATCACTAGAAAGAAAAACACACCATTTGATCAAGCTCTATAGAACATGGTAAGCACAAAAGAGACATCAGAGTACAATTTATTTTATTTCAATATACCAAATTCATGCACAATGTTTTACGCCTCTGCCCTTGTAAATGCAGCAGCTTTTATTACAACAATGAACATTACACTTGGTCTAGTGAGCATATTATTTAAACTTGGCAGTATTTGTTATTTACGTACCTCAATGACAGTGCAAGTTACAAGTCTTGGCTTTTTCTATGGCATAAATAGAACATTTGCACATATTGCCAGACAGATGACAAGTTAAGTAAGCAGCAGTGTTTAGATGTCACTCTTGATTTCACATCTTTCATTGAATGTTCAAATGTAACGTTAAAATGCAAATCTGTGCATTCATGGGCATTAGCTTTAGTTTCTAAACATATAACACTATATTGATGCATTGCTTTATAAAACAAAACTTACTGTCTTAAATAGAGAAATAAAATACAAGAAGAAATATGTCACCATTGAAGAAGTCAGTTTGAAAGTTGTGGCTAATTTTCCCATGAGTAATTGGTGGCAAATACTTTGTGCCAGCTTTACATAAAACCTGCAACTGCTCCTTGTATCATCTAAAGTAATAGGATGTGTACAATTTCTTAGGAAAACTATTAGGGACGCACAGATACCAAGTATTTATGTGGTACAAGTACAAGTACAGTTACTAGACAGGAGAAAAACTCCAAAGTTAGGAGGCAGCATTACATATTGTTTAGTGTTATGTGACAGTTTTTCTAAAACAAAGCAGACTAATGATTTCAGGACAGTGGTGGAGCACCAGGGACCAGTCACAGCTGCAACCTCTGCGACCCTGGTAGTTCTTGTGAAAATGGCAAGTATGGACACTGGTATCTGTGCATCCCTAAAAACTATTTATTCCTACGTTATGTGTTAAAAGTTTGCTCCACTGTATTTTAGTCTAATGAGCCATCTTTTTAAACCACGTGGGTCTACTGTTACATATTGTTTACTGTTAAATATCCTAGTATCTGCTCTATTAAGCTTCCTACCCATGTACTAAGCCTTTATTGCCCTTATCGATATATTCAATAAGGTTACTTTGTTTTAGGACAAATGAATACAGTACTAAGTCCTGGCATATAAACTAAATCGTAATTTTCCCTAGTCATTCAGAAAACATAAAAACATTTTTGTATTGTCAAATGTAACTTTTTTCTCTATAAACATTTTCTTTGTCATATCAGTTTAAACTACAGATTGTTATTGGCAAAATGTACAATCTTTAATTCTTCAAGTTTAGAATGATCAAATACAATATGGCCAAATCTACAGAACAGTTTTTTGGGTATAGTTTTTTTCTACACTGCTTCTAAGTGAAAACCATAATAATATAAAATTAAAATGCTGTCTGTGAGCATGACACATAAATCATCTGTGCACAAAAGTTATCATATATTATTACCAAGTATCAAGAAAATTTACTGCTTACATGTTAAGTTAAAATAAAAAGTTTAAATGAGCCCTAATAAAAAAATACAGAGAAAATGTGGTCTAATCCAAATACAAAAATGTGATTAATGAATCAAAATTTACAGAGTGTTGAATCAGTAGATTGTTGTATATACAATCTAATCACAAAATCTAAACATCAAAATATTTGGTTGTGATTAGATTGTTCTCTTCTCCTGCCTTCTCCAAACTCTTCACCTTTTTATGAATAACCCTGTAAAATGATAGCAAACTACTCATGAATCATATGATTGGATAGAATAAATACATGTTAGTAACCTTTAACATTAAAGAATTAGCCTTACTAGGATATTTAAGTTATATTAAATAACTAAAATTAGAAATATAAATAAATAAATCAATGAGACAAATTTTGATATCAACTTAAAAAAGTAATCAAACAAAATATATAAGCTAATAAATGAATGAATGAAATTAGATAATAGAACAGCCAATGGTTCTTCCTATTAAATTATGTGAACCAGTCAAGTTTAATAAAAAATGTAATTACAAATTAATTAGCCAAATAAATGGCTATAATAAGCAAATTAATGAATTAAGCAATTAAATGCTTAATTAATTAAGCAATTTAATACATTAAACAAATGTAGTTAAGCAATTGGATAGGATTAACTTAATTAACAATACATTGATCTACAATCTAATAATAAAATTGAATGAACCTTAAATATTAATCAGAATAAGTAATAGTACAAAATATTAATTGAATTGCCCTATTCAATTAGATAATATGTACCTCATCTAGGTGTATCTAATTCTACATCCCCAAGAAAAATCAAAAGGGATTGGGAAAAAAGTAAAAAAAATATTTTTAGCTTAATTTCAACAAATGTATAAAGTTTACCAGCGATGGTAACAGCAGCTTGCAGTAGCTTTTTTGGTCTCCTGTGCCTAATCATTTGTCAATGTTATGACATGATAGTTAGCCACAGTGACTGGTTACACGTTTTCAGTCAGAGATTGTAGCCTTATCAGAGTGCACAGGAAAGTAATATTTGTAAGGCTCCATACCAGTGAGTGTAATTCATAGATTGCAGGCACCCATGAATTAAATGTGTTAGCTTAGCAAGTGAGATAATCCATGTGCAAGGAGGGTTTATCCACTGCTTGATCATCCTACAGTTACTACTCGTATTAATGCTTGGCACGTTTGATGTTAGTTCAGGATTTAAAATGGCTTTCATATTCATTACTGAGTTTAAATACCAGCAAACTTGGGTTTTATTTAGTGATGAGCAAACTGATAGGGACAAAAGCCTCATCCCCACATCCATAGCCCTGTGGATGTGGGGGTCTATGGTGGGGAGTTATCAGAATCTGGAAGCCCCTTTAAGATTAGGGGACACCCAGATATCTGGCTCTTACCCCTACTTGAATGAGTAAGGGGTACATAGTACTTGTTATGCGTTCCCAAAAAAGTAAAATAATAAATAAAAACACAGATACTATAAAAAAATACCTTAATTAAAATAAGTAAATAAACATTGTCCCCCAATGTAAATCCAACATCAATCGCATCTTCCAATGATGTAGATCCAGCATAAATCATGATGAACAATACCCCAATGACCTGCAGCCATGATGACCTACATAATAATGATCTTCTATCATTGCTCCGCCTACTGCAAACTACAGTTCCCGCTGAATTCTGAATGTTAACAAACCAGTGGGGTATTAATGGGTGGGCGGACAGACTGGCTAAATCTACCCTTTTAGCTTGCCCATTCGGTGAACTGCGAACAAGCTGAGTTTGGACTGAGCTCATGGTCAGCCCAGACCCAAAGCTTATCCCTAGTTTTGTTAAATGAAGGGAAAATGATCACCTGAAAAATAATATATCATTCATTTTTGATACACTCACTTAAGGTCATAAGAAATTAGAAGCTACACTGGTACAACATGAGCCTCTTACTTGAAGGGCAGAATTATTCCAAACTTTAATCCATAAAACATTTCAAAACATCCCCAGCTACAACTAACAAAAAGCTGGTATCCCCACAGCAATGGTTGACAGGAAGGAACTTGGTACACATGTCTTGACACAAAGGGGTCGAGTTACTAAAGGCAAATAGGTTTTTCCACTTTGCAAGGGAATTTTCACTTTGCAGTGGAATATACCATTAGCTTAGCGATTGTGGTGAAAATTAATTTTTCAAAGAATACACAATCATCTGCAAGGAAAAAAAAAAAATTTAAAAATTATTTTTGCTTGCACATGATTGGATGGCAGAAGTCAGCAGAGTGTCACTTCAATTAATAAGTCATGGGAACATATCCTTGCAAAGTTTGCAGACTACTAGCCTTTAGTAAATAAACCCCAAAGATTCTCTAAGTAGAGTTCTGTTTTCATGTCCCCTATTACTTGCAATACTTGTGTAAAGGGTGGGATGTCCTTAAAAGAGAACTATGAGGTGAGTGATTTTCACTCAACCTCCTAGTTCGAGCCGACGTGTGACAATAAAACTGTCACACGTTGGCTCAATAGATCGGGAAGTGAGTGAACACATACCGTCACTCGCTCACTTCTCGATCCTGTCCCTGCAGAGAGCTGTGACTGTCACTTACGGCTCCCTGCAGGGATTCCTGCCCTCCCCTCTCCGATTCCTCCAGCGCTGACTAGAGGAACGAACGGGGGAGGGGGTGGGTACAGCTGGCTCTGCCTCTAGATAGGCAGAGACAGCTGTCAATCACGCAACTGGGTGGATCTCTACCGTAATGTTGGGATCCGTCCCGGCCGTGGCGGTCTCAGTATACCGCAAGCTGTTTATGTCCTCCCGTGACCCTGAGGAGAACTATGGGGAAAAACATTTACCTCATAGTTCTCCTTTAATAATGATATACATTTTCATCTGACATTTAAGGCATTCTCATTTATTTAAAAAAAGGTAGAAAACAAAATGTTTTTAGAAAAAAAAATTATAATGAAACACAACTAGGGACATTTAAATATATAATAAATGGTGAAATCAAAACACGATTACAACTTAGATTGAAGTATGGTACATTATCCTTTGAATTCTTGACCAGCTTTGACAAGCATTTAATATTTTCAATTTGATGGTTGAATGCCCTCCCTGACTTGAGGCTCTATGCAGCTATATTTTGAGACCCTGATTCTAAATGTTGTTAACAATTTAAGAACAATCCATATTACCAAAGAGGAAAAATAAATTGGTATTCATTTGAATCCTACAGATAAACTGAAAATAGTCAACCTTTACAGACAACTGTCCACCTGTCCACTCCATCAGCTCTAATTTTTTATATAAACATTTTATATAAAGTAGTATCTGGTTCCTGCACAAATTGAGCAAAATATATTTTTTAACACATGACATGGGTAGAAGGTAATTGGAAGAGTAGCGAGAATGAGCAATTTCTTTAATATTTGATACAATGTCTTTTAATTGAAAAGGTCCCCCTCACTTCCACAGCAGCAAATACTATACTTGGCTTGCTACTGCATTATTTTGTTTAGCTGTGTCACATGATGCCAGGAGAGAAGCCCATGATGGTCCAAGCAGCCAAATATACCAGCAGGGAAGCAAGCAAAGGTATGTATGTACTGTTGGTTTGGAGGGGAGTTTAATTACTCTTCTACTTTACCCTGCATGTGCAAAGGAAAGGGTCTTGTAATCCCCTTTACAGCAGCATTCAAATTGGGAACAGGAGAGGCAATACTAGTGACCAATCAGAC
The DNA here is from genome assembly GCF_000935625.1 of Nanorana parkeri. Taxonomy (NCBI): domain Eukaryota; kingdom Metazoa; phylum Chordata; class Amphibia; order Anura; family Dicroglossidae; genus Nanorana; species Nanorana parkeri. Next base: position 288,615 of record NW_017307240.1, on the reverse strand, counting down.
TCTGCTAAATGAACAAACCCACATAGTGACAGGAGGAGTGAGCAGAATAAGCAGTCAGAAGCATGATCTTATTAGTTTGCTGCTGCTTCTCCACTGTTCCATCACATTCTAGGGACAGGGAGGTAACCAGACTGTATTATTTAAATGCAGAAGAGAAATGTCCGGTCACCAACTTGGCTGTGCTGTCTGTTAGGTCTGTGTACATCTCACAAGTGGACGGAAAGAAATACAAATTTCAGGGTGACAAAAATAGCGCCAATATATTCATTACAACTGTGTACTTAGCTGTTTGTCAGGAGTTCAGCTTAAATAAAATGTATTATCAATAGCTACTGTTAGCTATATGTTTTGATAAAAACAGTGGAACTATTTTGGGACACATAAACAATCTTGTTCCATTGTACTGATAGATGTTGGCAAGTCATCACCTACTTACGTAAACTAAAGTTTAATCCCCATTTTTTGGAATGTTAATTATATGAAAATATTTAACAAGGATAATTGTTATCAACCTGTAGGATACTGGTTCTTATTAACCCCTCAGTCAGCCATCTATATCTTAAAACCTCCATATGTTGAGATAAGAGTGTGTAGCATTTCTTTCTTCCTCTTGATGTTTTGCGTATATTTTGTTCTCTAGATATCTCTTTGTTTAAATGTTCCTCACATTTAAATAAATAGTGCACAAGAATTATACTACTTGTTGATTGTCTTTCCAGATGTAGATTATAGCAGATATTTTTATTTATGGTTGAATGTAAGTATATAACTGTTGCTTGTTGTTTTTCTAAGAAGATTCTAAATTAATAGATTTTTAAGTTTGTAATTAAATGTGTTGGATGCATTTGTATATAAACTGAGCATGAAGATTGACATACATTTACTAGGCTTTGGACTGACTATACTATTATTCTGTAAGGCTTTACACATTTAATTAACACAGAGTGTACAGCATATTTCTATTTAAATTGATATGAAGCCTTCTGAGTCCAAACAGCCTCCCTGTTGAATGGAAATTTAAGTAGCTTAGCTGCTTAGCAAGATATATTCTTAGAGACATACAAGTATGCCAACTCATTATGCAAACCATGTTAAATACTTAAGAAATCAAAACATGAGCACTGTTTTGATTTATTAACTTTTAGCACATGGGAAATTCTGACAGAACCTTCTATGAACTTCTCTTACAAACATCCTGCTTTAATTAAAAACATATTTACTTGAGGACACATCACCAGATTGTTAAAAGTAAGTAAATAATCAACAATAGCATAGTGCTTTAAACGGGAGGGAGTAAAACCGGATGTACATGTTTTAACGTACAACGAAGAAGTGTCTAAAAGATCACCCTTGCAGTGTTTGATTTTCTTTTGATGGGACAGGACTGTAATAATGAATCCATTCTGCCATTCTCTAACATGTTTATTGCTTTAAAATTCTATTCTGCCCTATGTATGCATATGTATGATTTATGTGTTTGTTAAAAATATTTTGAATATATTATTGTTAACTATAAATTGTTGATGCCATGGTGCTCTCCCTGGGACACATTTTTTTGCTGAAATTTACTAGTGGAGTTAGTTGCAGCAGAGACTTGCAGCATTAGTTTCTTAGCAAATTCTGGGTGTCAGTGGCTTAGGTACCATTTTATTTATTGACCATTCTGTGCAGGCAACAGGAGAAAGCTGTAGTGGTCTCTAATTGGCAGCTGATGCAGCTGCAAGTGACAAAAGAGAAATGTGTAGCTCTGTACTGATATCAGGGCCCCAGGGCAGTGTCAGAAGCTCCCGAGCAGATGTGAGGGAGCTGGATGAGGGAAAAGAAAGGAAAGAGAGAATGTAGTCAGCAAGAATTCCTAACAAATATAGTATGGTCCCTGTCAAGAAGAAAGTGCAAGTTGTTCAGTAAGAAAGTGGAGCTGGATCCCTAGCTATCTTGTCAAAGACTACAGCTCATTAGCAGATAATAGGTTAGTCCCTACAACTGGGGAAGGTTCCAACTAGTATAGTAGTGAGTGATGGTTGATATAAAAGCATACATCTTACGTTTTAAAATGAGAAAGAGGGGCACCCTCCAGCACAATGTATTTGAGGGGCAGTTGAGGGTTATGATATAATGAGTGCCAGAGGCAGCATCGATCCAATAATGTTGTTAGTAATTATCTAGGTTCAGAATAGGGATCGGCTTTGGGGTCAGACTGATCATGTGTTCTACCCGAACCCTACCTGTTCTCAGTTCAGTAAATGGCAAACAAACTGTCCATATTTCGCCTGCTTGTCTATCCAAAACACCGTCTGATTTGAAAACAAAGATCAGTTGGAAGACTTATTTTAATGCTGCTAAATGACATATCTGGGTAATGTAATTGACCAAATATGGTCATGACCGTATTTGGTCCATAATGCCACCCAGGATATCCAGGTGGTTCATTTGCTAAGTAGTGCTACTGCCGATAAATGACAAATCACCTGGTTTGTTTACAAATAGAAAAGGGCTGGAAAGATGCCATTTAGTGGGAATCTGTAATTTAGCAGCATTCAAATGTATTAATTTAAATGGCACTTAAAGTGACATTAAAGTCACAATTCCCCCCCCCCCCCCCAATGCTGCTTTAAGGACTTACCTTAAATTATGCCTATTGATCTGATCATATTCTTTCTTCAATTTCTTCCATTTGTTTTCATTTGGTGCCGGTCTCTGATCCAGCGTTGACTGCTGTGTCTTCTGTGTCTCACAGTGTCTGTCCGATGTGCATGCTCACGGCTGCATGCATTAACTTACACTGTGCCTCTCCTCTTCTCCCCACTGAAGATCTCTACTGCGCATGCATCCGCTCCATGATCCTTCACGGCTGCTTTTGAATCTTCAGATTTTCAACCTGGGAGCGAGCAGCAGAGACACAGGTAAGTAATTACCTATTTGGAAACTTTTTAATTGTTTTATGTTTTTGCATATATCTACTGCTTTCTAGCAGTAGATATATGTAAAAACAAAAGTGACTTTAATTCTACTTTAATGTCCTAAAGTAAGCAGAGCATAATGCATATTTGTAAAGCACACCTAATATTGTGAATGGACCCTAACTGAACCACACTTCATACAAACTGGCATAAGTCATGCAAAAGTAACAATTTGTGTTGCTCAGAGTCTAATACATTTCTAGTAAAAAAAATACTACAGTCATTTAACAGCTTCTTATTTAAAATAATATTCATGTTTTATAAGTTTACAATTTTCATTTTAAATAAATGTATGATGAGTTTACTATGACCTTTCATCCCTAATAAAAAAACAGTTTTTGATAAGTCCAGTTTGCCAATACAGGACACACTGTGCATATATCATTTATGTTTCTTTGTGAGGATCTTTGAAACTTTTTGTATCACTGACAGATGGGTGAATGTTGCATATGGAGGCCCTCTTGAACAAACGAGCTGTCTATGCCAACATTAGTCATCCAGACATTAACTTAATGTGCTGTCCCATTAATTTCATAATAATTAAAACACATTGTAAAAGCAACAGGAAACAAGAATCATGATATACTGGAGCATGTATCTTGTTTTTGGAACAGATTTAATAACGAATTATAATTAATCAGTAGAAAACAGCATGGTCACTTTTTGATTTTTTCTATATTGCATATTTTACTTTATAAACCTTTACTGTAAATCATTACTGTAACATGGATACCTATATATATTTCCATATTTGTCATCAAATTATACAAATTGTTTGAAAGGGATTAGAACAAAAGGAATCTAAAGGAAAGTAGAATATATATATATATATACAGTATATATAGAAACTGGGTGAACACCTGTAAAATACCTGTTTAGATAACTATGAAATGCAAATAATTTACCTGTTGCAAACTATGAATGTATTATTATTACAGTATGAAATGATTTATGAGTTTTTTAATACTGAATTGCTTGATTACTAGTTGACCCTTTAAAAAAAGGTTTAGTGTTAGGTTCAACATGGCATGATAGCTATTTTCTACAAGCAAAAATCTCTATAGTACTTCATAATCATTTGAAAAGAGCAATAATTAAATTGGAACTATGGGGAAAATTGAAAATGACATATATGATGCAATCTGTTACTAGCAAACATTTTTTTCTGTTAATCCTGCCAGAAGATCCTCTGATTTTCCACATACAGTTACATTTGGAAACAAAGATATGACAATGCCAAGGGTGCCTAGCAGTCAGAGAGTGCACTTGAAGTCTGATGGTTGCAGGACTGTACACAGTGCAATAAATAAAACAGAATCAGCTGTGTAGGAGCAATGAAACTGTGTGAGGAAACACATCCTCTACTAAAGCTCATCATACATGTTACAATTTGACTGTACAATTTTTGTACAATAAACTTTAGATTAACCAAAGCTATATAGTACGAGGACCTACCTAGACTATCCAAACAATCTGTATCCAAACAAGCATGCTTTTGCACTACTAGGTTGTTGGTAGATCTAAAGGAGGTTGTACAGTTAGGGTGTAACATACTGTATGTGATAAATTTAATAAGTGGAAATCACTGAAGAGAGTCCAGAAATTCCTATACAATGGTAAAACTGAGCACGGCAAAAGGACATAGGGTGGTCTTACTGCACAAAGTCTCTCACATGCAAAGATTTCAAGGAAGTCAAGTGTTTCAGATGTGCTGTCAAAGCTCTTTTGCAGAAGCACCAAAAAACAGGCAACCTTGAGGACTAAAAATGTAATGGTCATCCAAGGAAACTTAGTGCAGCAGATGAAAGGCACATTATGCTAATATCCCAATCCTAATATAACAATTGGAAGATGTTCAGTGGCACCATCAGCTCAGAATTGGCAGTAACTAGTGAGACCCCCAGTTCAAAGAAGTCTGAACCAGGAGTTGTTTTCATGGAAGACCTACCACTAAAAAAGTTATACTTGTTACATGGAAACAAGGCCAACAAGAACTGGTGTGAAAAACTTTTTCAGCAGGTGCAGCAAATTTAAAATGTTTGTCCGTAACCGAAGGCAACTTATACACCGAACGCCTTAAAAGCGATACACGTATGACTGTCTGCAGTCAACAGTAAAGCATGGTACTGGTTCATTGAAGGTTGAATGTTCAGTTCCAGAACTTGGGGGAGTCACAGACAAGATTGTTGGCAGGCAGCTGATGTAAGTACTGGATTTCTGTCAAGTGAGCTTTGGCTAGATATGACTACCTAAATTGCCCACAAACCCTCCTGGCCTGACATTTCTCCCAAAACTGATCCTACACACTGCAAATGACTGCTGGGGACCCACCCATTTGTATATATATATATATA
>NW_017307240.1:262925-282699 GCF_000935625.1 Nanorana parkeri | reverse complement strand
TATATATATATATATATATATTAGGACAATATGCATATATAAAACATGGCAATCTACAAATATAAAACAGAGAATATGTCTGTGAAGCTTCTCAATTCTTCCAGGTCATGGTATATCTGTAAATAATGAGTCAAGGCAACTGGAACTGCTGTATTTTTCTTGAAGACGTTTCACTAGACATCCAACCAACTTTCTCAATTCTGAATTGAGAAAGCTGGTCGCATGTCCAGTGAAACGTCTTCAAGAAAAATACAGCAAGTCCAGTTGCCTTGACTTATTTTTTACAGATATAAAACAGAGTACCCCGCATTTAAAACAGGTTAAACTCCAACCTTTTTTACTGACTGTATGGAAGCTGGGAACTCTGGCAATTCCTTGCCTGTGTATGCAGCCTCACATTCTGCAAACCCTTTTTAAGTTTACTCTATTTTACTCACTCTCTCCATTTGTAAATTGCTCAGTCAAAGCACTGTGTTTTAACCATCAGTAATCTCATTCTTGGACGGCACTTATGCATTGTAAACTTCTTTCCCATTCTTGTTAGGTGACCATGCTTATGCCTGAGGGTGATGGACTATTAAGACCTTAGGCACTACACCCCGGGAACAGATTACACTCTCCTCCATACACAAAAGGACTGAGAGTGGGGGAGCACAGAAAGTCGAGAATCAGTGGAGGATGAGTCTCTTACACTGCCCTGCATAGGCAAAGTGACAGATCTTCTTCAAGCAAGAAGACAATTTATCAACCAGTCACGTTTTGTTAAATTCTCTTTGAAGTGGCAAAATGTTCCACTTATTTTAATGTATTGCAACAACATTATGAAAGAGGGCTTTACTGTGAAAATGGTACCCTACTTGGTGTTACAATTTTGTTGATTCTTGTTTCTTTTTGTCCATAAAAAATATCAACTTTCAGAGTGAGTAATGTTAATGTAGCCTTCATGTTTTATCTTTTGTAATGTGTGCTTAAATCATGTTACAGTCTAAGGAATCCAGTTATAACATCAATGCTGATATACACTGTATTTAAATATTAAGATACACTCTTCAAAGAATCATTGTGGTTTCATTAAAAACAGCTAAAGTGATGTTATCCATATACCTAGTCATACTTTGCAAAATAATTTTGCTTCAGGTTCAGATAAAAGTGTTCTCAGGCCATCAACAGGGTGTTGGACTGGACCTACTATAGGGGCAAAGACGGTGGGTGGACTTGGAGGAGGCACTGGCGGGCTGCTCCCTGTTCACAACCTGCTGGATACCTCCGGGATTTAGGGATCTTGCCGATACCACCTCCCCCTTGACTAGATCCACTCTAAACATATGGTCAAAGAGATATCCTCAAGTCCTTGGTCCTTATAATTCACCACTGATGCCTTTACTAGGCCATTCGTATTTCCCGCCAGGCCAATCGGACCCTGGATTTCGTAATTGGTCCTCCAACGATCTACCAAAACTACACAAACTCCTCCAAGACAATGGCCTCCTAACTCTACACCAAATACAAAGCCGGTATGGAGCTACCCCGCTTGACCTGTGGCACTACCGTCAAATACATCACTTTGTGACCGCACTCTCCAAACCGCTACGGTCAATGCAAGAACTATACCCACTTTTTGATTTAAGCATCTAACAGCCGGATGTCCTGATGGTGTTTATAATGTATGTCGAACTAATTTGTGAAAAATTCAATAAACTTTGAATATTAAAAAAAAGTGTTCTCAGTTGTTAAGTTATTTCACAGCAAACATAACAGAATTCGGAGAAGAACATTTGCAGCATTACTGTAAATTGAGTTAAAATGGAAAAAAAGTAAAAAAATAAACTTCATTATTAAAAGGAAATATAAAGGATTCTGTAAACATCAACACAGTTTGCCAAGGAAAATGTCTTTATGTTGACACTTATGTTCTGATGTTCTGTTATAACTTTTTTCATTCTTCTATTTATAAAAACATGTTCTTTGTGTTTAATCACTAAGGGAGTTAATATACTGTGTCACATATTTAAAGAGGAAGGAGCATGATTTAATTTATTTCTGGCAACTGTCAAAGAAAAAAATGCACAAAAGAAGCAGTAAGTTCTGAAAAACTGATAAAAAAGTGAAAAAAATAAAAAAGTGATACATATTTTTTGGGGGCTATAGACAAGGAAGGATAGTTATTACAAAAACATAAACTGATTAGTTAGGTAGATGAAGGGTAGGTAACGGGATAATGATGATGAGTTTTGTTATTCATATGAAATGCCAATTTGAAATGTTTGTGCAAACAAGTTGTCTAGGCAGGGGTAGACATAAATACACTTGGATAATGCATGTTACGCCCTATAGGAAACTGTCACCATAGTCATATCACCATATGCATAATTTGTCTGTTAGCCATAGAATGCAGGCACTCCCTTTCCACCAATACCCTCTATAAAATATACTTTCAATGCTGATACGTGCTGCTCCATGCTGTTAGCTGGCTGCATACACCTGAAGGTGACTCCACCACTTCATCTTCTTCATCTGGGTGGAAGGAGGAGCCAACCTACAAATTCTTCTTTAAAGTGACACTAAATTCAGGAGTTAAAGCTTAAAAATGTATTCAAGTATCTTCACTACTAACAAAAATGTATCTTATTTGTGTATCACTCGGCTGTAGATCCTCAAATCATCTTTAAATTCATGCTGACACTGTCCTTCCTTTTGGAGGGTGGCTACAGTTGTTCCCCATGGTCCCTGTGTGTGCTGTAAAGTAGCGACCACTCCACATGCACTCCTGTGATGGACTACAATCTCAATACAAATTAGTAAATTAAACATGAGATTGTAGTCCATCACGGGAGTAAGCTTGAAGTGGTGGCTACTTTACAACATACCCACGGGGAATGAAAGTAGCTACCCTCCAGAAAGAAGGACAGTGTCAGCACAAATTTAGAGATTATTTGAGGATCTACAGCGAAGTGATATGTTATTAGACATGGTTTGAGGATCTGCAGCTGAGTGATACACAAATAAGCTACATTTTGTTAATAATTAGGGAATGCATTTTTAAGATTTAACTCCTGGGTTTAGGGTATTAGTGTCTTTTAAATGAATTACCTTTAACCCCTCCCTTACGCATGCAACGGTGTGATTGGCTTTTCCCATACCTTAGCTGGTAACAGATCCAATTTTTGGAGACACTTGGGGTATTAATAAACTCTGATATTCCCCTATATGATGCAGATCCATTTTCTGCAGTTTCTGACACAAGGATACTGCACAAGACAGAGCCAGGAAATGCTTAGTACTGAGGAAAATCCTGGGTTCAAATAAAACATTTCTATTATTGTTATTATTATTATACAGGATTTATATAAAGCGTCAACAATTTGCACAGCGCTTTACAAAATGGAAGAGACTGTACAATTACAATACAATTTACAATACAATACAATATCAGTACAATAGGGTTAGGAGGGCCCTGCTCATGATCTAGTAGGAGGGGCAAATGATACAAAAGGTAATAATTGTTTAGATTGAGTTATTGGAAGAATTAAAAGGGCAGTTACATTGAGATGAGATAGGCTTCCCTGAAGAGATGTGTTTTTAGAGATCGCCTGAAGGTGGACAGAGTAGGAGATAAGCGGGCAGATTGGGGTAAGAAGTTCCTGAGGATGGGGACACTCTGGAGAAGTCCTGAAGGCGAGCATTGGAGGAGGTAATTAGAGAGCAGGAGGTCTTGAGAGGAGCGGAGAAGACGATTTGGGTGATATTTTGAGATAAGGTTGGTGATGTAGCTTGGGGCGGAGTTGTAGATGGCTTCGTATGTTGTTGTTAGTATTTTGACTTTTATTTGTTGGGCAATTGGGAGCCAGTGGAGGGATTGGCAGAGAGGGGCGGCAGACACTGAACCGTTGGTAAGGTGGATAAGTCTGGCAGCAGGATTCATGATAGACTGAAGGGGGATATGCTGTTTAGTGGTAGGCCAACAAGGAGGGAGTTACAGTAGTCGAGGCGAGAGTTTGTGGTTTCATTTGTTAAAAAGCAGTATATTTTAGAAATGTTACAGAGGTTGAGTCGGCAAGATTTGGATAGTGATTGGATGTGGGGCTTAAAGAAGAGCTCAGAGTCAAGGATTATACCGAGTACCCTGTCTTGATGGGAGGGGTTGATCGTAGTGCTGTTGATTGTGATGGGGAAGTTGGGGGAGGGAACACAGAGAGGAGGAAATATTACAAGTTCACTTTTTGACAGATTGCGTTCGAGGAAGTGGAGTGACATCCATGTTGATATGCTGTTCTCCCCCATTGACCTTCTAACTTTGCCCATCAAGCAAAATATCCTCATGCTTGAAGCTGTTGGAAGAGAAAAGCCTTCTGCCTACAACAATATAGGTACTGAAGGGGAGGAAGACAGAACATTTTCACATTTATTGCATACCACAATGGCTGCTTAAGAGAGAGAGCCATGATGTATGGAATGTCACTTACAGTCAAAAGGCTGAGGTCCCACAATGCTAATTATTCAAGTGGTAATCAAAAAACTGTCAGACTAGTGACATTAGTACCATAAAGAAGCTTCAGCCTTCTTCTTCCAAAGCAAAAGTTTTATCATTTTTTTTGTGTTGAATTCTGCATTAAAATACAATTTTATGTGGACTGTTGAATAATGAAACTCTACAGGAAGAAAAATTAAGAGCTATATCAGACAATTCCACGTGCTAGAATTTCGTGCTATTTAAGTTATTGGTGTTGTTTATAGTTTGCAGTTCTTTTAATGATGTATCATGTATTGGAGCATAGCCAAATACTTCACAGTGAAATTATATTGGATCTACAAAGTTGTATGCTCTTAATTTTTTCTTATAATACAAATACCTACACACACAGTTCAATTTAAGTTAAATTAATTACAAAAACACTACTACAAAATCATTGCATTTTTTGTACCTATGATTCCATTTAACTGATTGGTAAGGGCCAAGGGAGTCATGGAACAGCCCATAGCCCAAGCCAAACGTAGCCTGTCACTGCTTGTAAGCTTCTTCTACTAAAATGACTGACTAAGGATGATTCTTGTGTACTAGCATTCAGCAGATTTAATTATATGAGGACACCTTAGGTTTAGGGGGATTGTCTTTATGGGATATATGTACTTTGAAATGCGCTATATCAAAAATATTTTAATTAAACTAAATGATTACATGTAAAATAGCCAATTGCATTTTGCTTCCAACGTTTGCTGTAATCATTTAATATATGAACTGGTGTTCTGGTAAATGACAAAATTAGTAAATGTAAAATTCAATCAATATAAAAGAAATATCTCAGGAGACTTTGTCCAGGAATAGACATGAGTGATAGATGATGAATGAATGATCACCACAAATGAGTAAGTTGAAGTTAATGAGTTTCAATGAAGATAATTAAGATGAAAATGCAAATGAAATGATAAATGAGTCATGGAAATCCTGGACAGAATCTTTTCAATGTTAATCAGTCTTACTGAAGTATGGGAACTGGATTCCCCTACCAAGAAGTTGTGAAACCCAAAAATATATTTATCATAAACTAAGTAAATAAGTAGCTGATATATTTTTGCTATAATATTTGATTTATTGCTTGATTTGCAATTCGATATATATTTTTTAAAGTGTCAGTTCACCCAAAGATGAAATTTGGGAAGTTGATGTTTGGGGTGACAAGTTAAATAAACTACTGACAAATTATATTTCTGTGTATTCTTGCAGAATTTTACCAGTACTTTTATTTCCAGATCTTTCCACCTGCTGTGGCCAGTACAATGTTGGCTCACTCTTGAAGTATGATTTTTCATTTTTTTTAGTTACAGTGTATCTATAGCTACAACTACAACTTTATTTTTGTTTTAGGTAGAATAGGAAAGGATCAAGACCATTAAAGTTTTTTTCCAGCCTGTGCCCCACTAGGGAGACCTCCTTTTACTTCCTGTCCGGGACACACAAAAGGACATAAGTGAGGGATATTTCCATCATTAGACAAGACATAGGAGGTTATAAGGGTTTCTGGAGGGGTGAAAAGGACCGTCCAAGAGAGATATTTTAAAGGAATACTCAAAATGTATTGCTTATACATGCTTGTATAAGTGCATACATGATTCAAAACAATCTTATTAAAAATCAAAACCCTGCAGAGGATAGATTGGTATAATTCATTATTATCAACTCTAAAATTCATTTGGTCCGACAATTCATAATGTTATTCAATGTGATTCAGATGTGGTTACATTATTATAGCCAGATGGTAGTTGTTCAAAGCATAGCTTAACTTAATAGGCCCCGACGCGTTTCGCCATGGGCTTCATCAGGGGACCCATTGAGGATGAACCATGCCGGGTTGATCTACGGTATGAGGGAGAAGTGCCCTAGCGGGGACTGCCACGGGACGCTACAGGCTATTGAAAGCAGCAATTGCACGAACCACAAATATTGATCTGAGAGAACTAACACTCCTGGCGACTGCGATTGGACGACTCGATACCGCATATAGGTTCCTCCCCAAAGGACCTCGGGGTCCCAGGTGTGACAAACCAAGTAAGCAGTGGAGACAACGGTGGGTCCTTCCCCCGCCCGCTCCTAACTGGCTTTCTGGGCACTTCTCCCTCATACCGTAGATCAACCCGGCATGATTCATCCTCAATGGGTCCCCTGATGAAGCCCATGGTGAAATGCGTCGGGGCCTATTAAGTTAAGCTATGCTTTGAACAACTACCATCTGGCTATAATAATGTAACCACATCTGAATCACATTGAATAACATTATGAATTGTTGGACCAAATGAATTTTAGAGTTGATAATAATGAATTATATCAATGTATCCTCTGCAGGGTTTTGATTTTTAATAAGATTGTTTTGAATCATGTATGCACTTATACAAGCATGTATTAGCAATACATTTTGAGTATTCCTTTAAAATATCTCTCTTGGACGGTCATTTATACCCCTCCAGAAACCCTTATAACCTCCTATGTCTTGTCTAATTATGTAATTAGGGGGAGAGGTGTAAAACTAGGTACACACAGGGGGACTACCCACAATTTAGTAAATTAGATATTTCCATCATTGTCAGTTGTCGCCAGAAAATTTGCCCCAATTGGATGGTGACAACGCTAAAATTTTAGATTTCCCCTTTCTATCTCAGTGACAATGTTGACCGGGATAAATAGAAGGATGAATCTTAACAGAGGCAACACAGACAGCAAAAATAAGATAATTCAACTTTGCCATTCCTCGTCTATGAGTTCAAAAGCAGAGAAGAGTAATTATAAATTGTTAGCAAGATGGTATCTTACCCACTCTTTGTTAGGGAACATTTTTAAGGATTACCCGAAGGAATGTTGGAGTAACTGTGGTTTAATAGGCACATTGGTTTATATATGGTGGTCTTGCCCAATTATCCAAACTTACTGGCAGAAAGCATTTGCTTATATAGCTGATATGACTTATATATCAGTACCTATGGACCCATGGGTTTGTTTATTTAACCGCACAGATCTCCCAGTAGGAACATACCAGAAATCTCTCTTACCAGTTTGTTGACTGTGGCAAAGGCAAATATCTCACAGTCTTGGAGATTCCAGTCAGAACCATCTATAGGATTGTGGTTTCAAATAATTGACCATTAAAGGGAAATGGAGAAACTTACAGCTGACCTGAGAAATACTTATTTATGTTATTCTGAGATATAGGCCAAGTGGCTCAAATTCAAAAATTCTATTAAATATGTGGAAATATGTGGCCACCAAATCTAAAAATTGGTAAGCTGCAATATATTAAATGTTTGCTTTTGGGTAAAGATTCACTTTAGGGTGAAGCTCTTGAGGCTCTATACAGTTAGAATGTGTTCCCTAAATGTCATCTTCTTACAAACATGGGAGCTGCTACTTCCCAGCACATCTGGTTGTGCCAGATAACATGTCCCCCACTGGAAACCATGGTTCATCCTGCTGGCTGCTGTGTCCTGTCGTGAAGTGGGAGGTACAATAGTACCCAGAGGGTAACACATTATCTGACACACCTGCAAGGCTAATGAGCATTTGGAGGTGGCCGGTTCTCTTTATGAGGACATCAGGGGTCTATTAGGCAACATAATTGCAGGCTGGTACAAGTTGTCAGGTGGCTTTATACGGCCGTACGGCGGTCTTGAAGTGGTTGAAGTTCGACATATTATACATTACCACATTTGATTTCAATTGCCATTTCACCCATAAATAGCCCTACTTCCTTCAAAAGTTCCTTTCCTGAAAAACTATTTTTTATGGGCTATCAAATATATGTATGTTACCTAGACAATCATTATTTTTTCTCCTTTAGGCATCTTTCAGTTATTTTTGTTGTCACAGAAATCTAACTGTCATGGTAGTTTACTCTTCTACTTCTTATACTGTTGCATTCATTGTATTTAGACACTGAATCTACTTAGGGTAACAAAACATGAAAAGTAATATGACGAGTTCTCGCACCATTTTTGTAATTAAAGAAAATGATTTAGAAGTGGATATATAAAACATGAATAACAAATTGTATTAGCATTGAATAGAAAAGCAGAAAACAATCTTGATGCTAAATCCACACAGGCTGAATTCTAAATAAGCCCTTCCATGTGAACCTTGCTGTAAAGCTGGTAACAAATTGATGAGTGCGTTTGCCATTTGTTTTGCTTGACTGATTTGGTGCAGTGATGCATGGGGGGTCTCAGCTGCCGGTGTGATGTGCGGAGTCCTTTGTGCATCCCCGTGCCTTTAAGGGAGGCTGGGCTTCCTCCTGACAACCCTGCACCCAATTTTATCTTTTGCCACATGTGCTCCAAGATGGAGCCGCACTAAATAGAGGTGCCTTGGCACGGCCGTGCGGCTTTCACATTTTCTGCAGAAGATGTGCATCTTAACCTCTGTTTTTAACCTTAGCGGTGAGACCAGTTTGTTTGCATGCTGGCTGGTGTGTGTGCTGGGAAACTTTTTGCTGTTACTGTTTAAAGCCCTTCCATGCACACCTTGCTGTAAAGCTGGTAACAAATTGATGAGTGTGTTTGCCATTTGTTTTGCTTGACTCATTATGGCATGGGACTAGAAAAATGGTCTATTATGTTAATTAAACCATAGTGGCTGCTGCTGCTGCTGAGAATTGCTTTTCTGTACCAGTAGCTATGTAGGAGCAATGATGCAGTGGAAAACAGAGAGGGAGTTCATCCTCAGCAGTAGAAGTAACAACTGTCTTTTTGATTAAAAGTGACATTAAACCCTCAATTTTTTTAACATAAAACAATACTGTAATGTGTGCCTTACTGCAATCCATGGTAGTTTCCCTTCTCTTTGCTGCTCTTCCTTTTAAATCCTCATGTCTTCTCATGCTTGGGGAGAACTTCTGTTTTGCAGCAGACTGCCTTGTCTCTGGAATGGATACACAGTGTCTGTGTGTACGTTTGCAACCTGAGCCAGCACTACAGGAAGAGGCACTCAGCTGCAAAGGGAAGTTCTCCCCAAGCATGAGAAGACATGAGGATTTAAAAGGAAGAGCAGCAAAGAGAAGGGAAACAACCATGGATTACAGTAAGGCGCACATTACAGTATTGTTTTATGTTAAAAAATCTGAGAGTTTAATGTCACTTTAAAGTTGTCACACAATAGGTAGACATAATAGATTGATAACATGTTAATTAATATTTTCTTTAAAAATGTGTTAACAAAATTAATATGGACAATTTCCGTGTCATTCTGGAAACAAGCAAGCGTGCTTCTTACAATGTTTGCTAGCCTATCTAATGCTACAGTTGCCTTGGTCTCTGCCTCCTACTGGATATCTTCATCATCATCACCGTTGTCGTTGCTGGTACATTTGCAATAAAGGATGTGACTCTAATCTCCAATGAAGATCCATATAAAAAGGACAATGTTAGAGATATTACAAACAATGCTAAAGAAATGTTTTAGCAGGCACAATGTGAAGGAGAGGAATGTGGAGAGTACAACAACTACTAGTAGGTACAGGAGAGGAGTGTGGATAGTACAACAGCAGGCAGTATCTGCAGGTGAAGAGTGTGAAAGGTATGCCAGCAGGCAGCATGTGCAGAGGAGAAGGGTTAGTGTTTGCAGGAGAGTAGTGCAGAGAGCATAACGCAGAAGAGGGGTGCAAAGGATATGACAGTGGCAATATGTACAGGGAAGAGGTGCGGAGTGTATGATGGTAGGAGTATTATGGTTGGAAGTATGTGCAGGAGAAGAAAGCAAATAGAATGACATTGTGAGCAGTATCTGCAGGGAGAAGTGCAAAGGATATTGCAATTACCAGTATGTGCAGGAGAAGAGGGGAGGGAAGGCTCAGCGCAACATAACCAAAATGTTTAAAGGGGAAAAAAGAAACAATAGGAAAAAAGGATATAGTTAATATATAGGCATAGCTTATATGCATTAACTCTAGCACTGTTTTACACAACCGGTCCAATACACAACTACAAAAATTAACATAATAATTAGAGAAACAGAGGAAAATATATATTTTTTTGTATATTTGATGATTTTTCTGGAGATTGGTTGTCCGAATAATACATATAGCATGGAATGGTTTTACTTTTCATTAAAAGCACAGACAGTCATATATAAAATACAACGATACCTTTCTCTTTTATTTAGTGGAAAACATATGTGTATCTTGCATGCCTAAATTGTTTAAGAAGCACACACAAAAAGCATGCAGCAGAATATTTGTTTTAATAGGAAGAACTTTTAGAAAATGTTATTGCACAAAACAGGATGAACTTTTAGCATATTGTAACAAAAATGCCTGCATTTGCTTAATAATTCATAGCGCATATGAATTTGATTATTGGAATCATGAAGTACAATAGTTTTGTCCACTGCATTTTGAGAAAGAAATAGTAATGCGTAAAGTGACCATATATATTAGTTCTAGCACTTTTTGGGAAAAACAGGGATTCATAAAACCACCTTTGATCTCATTTTATACCAAACAACAATAGGAAAGTAATTGTTCTATATTTAAAGCTGAACTCTGGGAATTACACATTAATACCTTTGTCGTGCCATCCCCCACACGCACATGGCAAGGGTTATATGCTCAATAAGTCTAGGAATAGAGGAATAAGGTGTAATACTTTACTCTATTCCTCAGGCTTCTGGGCTCTACTCTTCTCTTCAACGCTCTGGGTTGTGGACAAGCCCTCACCATCCTTACGAAGAATGCAGGACTACTGGACCTACATTGTACTTGATGATGTGACCATGTGACCACTGGCTGGAGTGACTTAGAGATGCTTTCACCGGGGAGCAGTCGCACAGATGGAGGGAGCCTGCTGGAGTGAGGAATAAATTGAGTATTACACATTATACCACTAGACTTTGACCTTTGCAGTGTGGGGTGGGGGGCACTGCAAGGGTTTTTTTTTTTTTTTTGCTGCTTGGAGTTGTCCTTTAATATATATTGTATTTGAGTAACAGTAGAAGTATGTAGTAGCATATTTTAAATCTGACTTTAAAACTGCAGTGAAAAAAAATATTTTTCCAGTCAGAAACTAATGCTTATGGTGAAAGGCAATGCATTATTAAATCTGGAAAGCTGATATTAATTTAATAACTAATATAACAAAGTATAAATGTTTTAAGCAATCTTTCAAATGCATAGGAACCAGTGTAATTAAACAGTCTTTTCTAAATAAATGCTTCTCTCACATAAATCAAAAAGGAAAAATACCAGTTAAGGTGAACTTAAACCCATTTTATGGCCTTTCAGATATAATTAAAAAGCCAGGGTTGGGTCAGTCCTATAAACAAGCATAATCAATTCAAAAGTCAAAAGGGCACTGGCATACGGTATATCAAACCTCATTTTAAAACTCTATATTGCTACATAAAATCACACCTACAGGAAGGCTGGATATCTCTAGAGACTAGAGACTTTATATACAATTAAGAAACCAACAAGCTGGGCCAAAGGAAAATCATGACCTGTTCTTTGCACTGAGCCACTGGTACCTCCAACCCACACACCCTATCATCTCTTTTTTTAAAAAAAAATTCTGTTTTTATTAATTTTGCTTCAAAAAAAGAAAAGAAAAACAAACAATAATAAGAATATATGTATAACACAGCCACACTGTCTAAAAGGAAGAGAGGGGGCGGTAAGGGAAAGGGAAGGGAGGGGGGGGATAGGGAGTCCGGTACTCCTATCGTAAGTCTCTGGGGAGTACCTTGATCTTCAAGAAGAGAATAGAGTTTTTCTATTCTCTTCTATTCTATCCTATCGTAACAAGATCCCCCTTCTATTATTTGCTAGCTGATATTAACAAGCAATAGTCCCGTCCTGTGTCCTCTGGAATCCAGCTATTCGTATAAAGTTGTTCCATGGTTGCCATCTTGACTCAAACTCTTCAAAGGTATCCCTCTGGATAGACGTCAGTTCCTCCATTACTCTATAATAATCTACTCTTTTATACCAGTCTCTCATAGTTGGAATCGTATTTTTGTTCCAGAATAATGGTATTAAGGTCTTTGCCACGTTCAATAGTATGGGTACCAACGTTCGTTTATAGACCGTAGTCAGGATGTCCATGAGATGTAGAAGACACACCGACGGATCCGTTGGTACTACAATAGTGGTAATCCTTTCGATCTGTTCTACTATCTGGACCCAGTATGATTGGATCATAGGGCAGTCCCACCACGTATGGATATAAGTGCCAATTTGGCCACAATTTCTCCAGCAGAGCTCCGACTTAGTAGGGTACATCTTATGTATTCGATCCGGTGTATAGTACCATCTTGCTACAAATTGGAACATTGTATCGGTCACTAGGGGGCTGATTGATGTATTAAAGTTGAGCTTAATTACTTTTTGTTTCTGTAGATCCATCCAGGTGCTCCCCAGTTCCTGCTCCCATTGTTGTATATATGATGGGAAATAATTAATTTGGTGTTCTAATAAAATCCTATAAAGTTGGGATATCCCGTGACGTGGAGGGTCAGAAAAAACGAATAATTTTTCTAAAGGTGTAAGGTCCAAAATTGTTTGCAGTGGTCTTGGAAGTGACAAAATAAAATGGGATAGTTGCCTATATCTCCACGTGTCAAATGGGTAAGTCCCCCATTGTCTTCTAAGGTAGTCTAGTGAGCGTGACCTATTTCCGTCACATACTTGAAAAAGTTTTAAAGTGGAGTGAGTCGTCCATTTAAGAAAACCTGTATTGTGTAGTCCCGGTGAAAAAAATAAATGATCATTCACTGGCATTATAGGTGAATTATATTGACCCACCAGCCGGACATATAGTGAGTTCCATATATTTAAAGTATGACGAGTAAGAGGTGATAATAAAGGGTGTAGATTCCAATGTTCCCGTGGTATCCAACAAATAGTTGATATAGTTTGAGCAGCAAGTGTGTTCTCTAGTTCCACCCATTTTTTAGTTTTAATGTGATAATGTAAGTCCAACATTTTATTAAGCGCAACAGCCTGGTAGTAACAATTGAAGTCTGGTAATGCTAGTCCTCCCTGACCTCGGGCCCTCCTAAGAACTCCATGTGAGATCCTAGTGGGAGACCGCCTCCAAATGTATCGATCGATGTACGGCTGAAATCAGCCATACCAGCCTGAAGTGAATAGCCGAACAGTGTTCGGCTCACTTCACTTCAGATCGGTCATTCACTCGGCTGCCCTCGGCAGCTTGGTGAATAGACCCCAGAGTATGGTTCGAAGAGGTGGAGGCATGATGAATTAGGCTAATTGCTCTCTGGGTGCTATCTCTTACCTCCCTGCCCTGGATAAAACCTGTTTGATCTGATGTTATTAAGTGGGGCATCAGGCCACTAAGTCTATTGGCCAAGACTTTAACATATATTTTAATATCGGTGTTAAGTAATGATATCGGCCTATAGCTGCTACAGATGGTTAGATCCTTACCCCCTTTAGGGAATACTGATATATGTGCATGTAGTGTAGTTGATAATGGTGACTCTCCATTAAGGAGTGAGTTAAAGTATTTACATAAGTGGGGAAGTAAACTGTGTTTAAATAATTTATAATATTGTATTGTATAGCCATCTGGCCCTGGGCTTTTCCCACTTGCCATGTTGGCCATAGATTGCTGAATTTCTTCTACACTTATAGGGGCTTCCAAGCACTCCCTAAAAGGTTCAGGGATGGTAGGTATCAGAATTGATGTTAAATAGGTCTGAATACGAGTTAAATGTTGGTCTTTAGCTTGGGAGGTAGATTCAGGTCTCACATGATATAAGGATGAGTAAAATGCCTTAAAGATATTAGAAATAGCGGGTGTTTTATATTCCATGTCATCCTGTTTAGTTTTTATTTTTGCTACAAAATTTGTATGTTGTTTATCCTTCAGTAGTCTAGCAAGGATTTTTCCTGGTTTATTACCCAGTTCGTAAGACCGCTAGGAGAGGTAATTAAGAGATCTCTTATATTTCATGGCTACTTCCCTTTTCAATTCTTCCATCGCTTTTGTCAGCTCCGTAACGGCTAAGGCTGTCAGCGTTCCCTTGTGAATTTGCTCTAATGCCGCAACTTTTGTTGAAAGTTCTATCACTTTCAAAGTATGTTTCTTCTTTTTATAAGAGCCCTGGGAGATAAGTATTCCCCTTACTGTGGCTTTATGCGCCTCCCAAACCATACCCGGTGACACCTCTCCCTCCGCATTCTCGGAGAAGTAATAATGTAACTCTTTTGTAAGGGCGGACCTAATCTTATTATCCCGCAGTAAAGATTCGTTTAACCTCCATACAGAAGGTGAACGTCTATCTCCTGGCAACCTCAATGTAACCCTCACAGGAGCATGGTCCGATAGGGTAGCAGTGAGAATAGTTATATCTTGTATAATCCCAAGGTGATAGTGGTCTATAAAAATGTAGTCAAGTCGAGTGTACGTATTATGCACCGATGAATAAGCGGTGTAGTCCCTATCTCGTGGATGATATATTCGCCAAACGTCCATCAATTGTGAGAAATGTAATAGTGCTTTAAAAGTTTTAAGTCGTTTAAAGGATATATGGGAGCGTCCCGACGATGAGTCAAGAGATGGATCCATATGAATATTAAAATCTCCTGCAAAGACTATTATACCTTCTTGATAATCCATCAATTGGTGGAGTGTGCGCCATAGAAATGTGGTCGGGGCTTTGTTAGGGGCGTATATTGAGGCGAATGTAAACAAGTGGTTGTCTATTGTCCCCTTTAGAAAAAGATATCTCCCACTAGGATCTGTAACTGTAGAAATATTCAATTAATAGTGTAGCGCTGAAGGCTTTAAAGTGTGTAAAACCAAAATATGTGTGAGTGAAATACTGTATATCTTTATAAATTGTGTCAATCAATCAGTGTGCTATAACGCATGAATTCAGATATATAACTGTATAGTATCTTTGCGAGTGAAACAAAAAAGTGAAAAAATGAGAAAGGCTAAAAATTAATTAAAAGGGATTAATTAAAGAAATGCTTCTATCAGTGAAAAAATCAGTGAAAAACGAAAGGAAAAAGAAAAAATCCGTCTAAACATTCAAAGCAGATTTGCAATATTGTGTACAAATTGCTAAATAAACACTTCTGTGATTATTGTGTACAAATAATCGTGGTTAATCAAAACAAATTGTGTTATTTGAACCATTAAAGATTATGTGACAAAATAGAAATAAAAATGATATTGTGCTTCTCCCCCATTGAGAAACTTATGAATGAACAGGAGGTGATGCAAATCACCTCCTGTTCATTCATTTATAACTGGGGACACATAGTACTGTGTGTCCCCAGTTATTTACAAACACTGGAGTGATCAGCCGATCGCTCCAGTGTTTGTCCTACACAGAGGATTGGTACATAGTGAGGGGAGAGAGAGGCGCCGCCTGTCAGATCCTGGCCCAGCGTCTCTCTCTCTCCTCTGCATTATTTAGTGACAGCGGCTCCGTCCTCCGCCCTCCCCCGCCGCCGGTTCCTTCACTTCTTCTCGGATCCCCGCTGGGGAGAGCAGCGGGGATCCAGAGAAGTGGCGGGAGGAGAGGACATGGTGATCTACCAGTGATCGCTACACGATCGAGTGGTAGGTCGCGATCGACCTTGTGGGCACCCCTGTTATAGATAAACAGGCAGCAGATGTAAAGGATCCCCTCAAGGGTGTACACTCACCAGATTCAGGAGGTATACAAATCGTGTATAACGTCGAAATGTCGGTAGCTGTTCACTATCCGATCGTCTGGGTCATCTTTCCCGAGATGTATTGGAAACCTGTGTCCGTCTCCTGTTTCAGTTTTGAAAGGTATGCCGGTGGGGTGTGATGCTGAGATAACGGCAGCTGTTCACCATCCAGGCCTTTGACTCCTCTTTCTCAAGATCTATAGGCAGCCTATAGCCAACTCCCGATTTTCCGTGTTTTTAAAAGGGATAAAAGGGAAGCTCCATAGTGTAGTAGATTAAAATCTTTTATTTCGATATTTAAAACAGCACTACACCGCTGATTATTAAGACGTCCATAAATAGAATAAAATTTCAATGAGCACAAAAAGCAAGCAAAAAAACACAAGCCGGCCGGTCAGTCAGACCACAAAAGGCTGAAGGTATAACGTAAATGCAGGACCGCCCCCGACGCGTTTCGTCATACAGACGTTCTCAAGGGATGGCAGATCTGCATATGTCATCCTTCAGTCTACTTATATACTCTAAAAATAGATCATCAATTAATCACATATGTGTACAAAAACAGTCTGTGTGTATGTCACAGGCATATCGCAATAATACACATTTCTCTATATAGAGTGAAAAACAGGTAATCCGAAATTAGACAACTAAATTATATCAGTCTTTTTCGTAATTATTTATAATCCGTATATATCATAGATCACTAAGGGTATCTATCTATTTTTATTTTAGACGTATATAATAGATTAACTCTTTGGGGGTGAGTGGTCTTCTCTATAGATTATAATGGGTCTGTCAATTCGTTAAATAGGCATGGGTAAAAAGTAGTTTGATAAACTATGTAAACCATGTTCTAAAATTAGTTCACATAGTATCAACCTATCAACTATGAACTTTTTATGTCTCTATAGATCGGTGGAGCTCGATATACTATTATCCAACCGGAAATACAGATGAATTAACCTATATTAGGTAGTAACCATATTCTTCAGGGGAACCAGATAAAACTTAATTCGTATCAAACTTTTTTTATATATATTAACTTACAAGTTTTTGGATATCTTTAATTGTTTTTACAGTGGGAGGAGGGGAAGCATTTACTTGTTACTCAGGAAGCAGTTAAGGTTGAATTCAATATTTAGACCCTTCGGTGTCATAGTATCTAATAGGTAAATCCATTTAGATTCATTTTTGGAAATCTCTCTCACCAAATTGGATCCCCTCCAATGACTCTCAATCTTATCTATTCCTATAACTTTAAGAACACTGGGGTCTTTATTGTGGAAATAAAGTGTTTAAAGTGTTTTGATAAACTATGTTTCTCAAATCCTTTTTTAATATTGTTTATGTGTTCTTCGAGCCTTTTCTTTAATTCTCTTTTTGTACGCCCTACATATTGGAGACCACAAGGGCACTCCAACAGGTAAGTGATATAACGGCTAGAACAAGAGATGAATTTATCTATTTTAAATGTTTTATTCGTGACATTAGACTTAAAGTCATCAACTCTTTTTCGTGTCCCTGTGGTCCTACAACAGATGCACTTTTTGCAAGGAAAGAAACCTTTACCCTCAAAGAAAGTATAATTTCGTTTGGGTGGATTTATAGCATTTTTTACTAATTTATTTCTGAGGGTGGGGGCCCTTCTATAAATAATATTGGGTTTGTCAGGAAGTAGTGCACCTAAAACTTTATCTCTCTTTAGTATATACCAATGTTTTTTTATTATGGATTCAAGTTTTCTATGTTGGAAGAATAATTTGTTATAAAGGAGATGGGGAAGGAACCATCTTTCTTAATAGTGGATTTCAGCAATGAGCCTCTATCCTTTTTAAAAATTTAATCTCTCCCTTTTTTAAGTGGCATATCATCATATCCCTTTTCTTTAAATCTCTGGATCAGTATATTGGTTTGACTGAAGTAATCTTCACTTTCGGTGCAATTTCGTCGGATCCTGGTAAATTGTCCCTTAGGGATACTGTTCAACCATCTTGGATGGTGACAACTAGTTTTAGGGATGTACCCGTTTTTATCTGTGGATTTGAAAAATGTTTTAATCATAAATTTATTATTATTCTTATAAATATCTAGATCTAAGAATGGGATGTTATCTGTATTAATATTATGTGTGAATGTAAGATTATAATTATTGCAGTTAAGACCCTCTATGAAAGTCCTAAAATCTTCTAAATCTCCTTCCCATAGAACTATAATATCATCTATATAGCGTTTCCATAATGTAATGTTCTTCAGCTTATTATTGAAAATGTATTCCTCCTCCCATTTGGCCATGTGTAGATTTGCCAAGCTGGGAGCGAATTTGCCACCCATGGCCACTCCTTTCACCTGCAAATAGTAGTCTCCATTATGCCAGAAAAAATTCCTTTTCATGGCAAAACTGATACAATCTAAGATGAACTCTTGCTGTTCGATTTTAATGGTGCTATATTTTTCAAATGCCCATTTGATGGCCTCCAATCCTTTTTGATGTATGTATAGGGAGTTCACATCTATAGTGGCCATAATCATATTCTTTTTATATTCTCTCCCTTCTAAAATGTTCAGAATATCCTTGCTGTCTCTCAAAAATGCATCCGTCTGGGCCACTAATGGTTGTAGAAAATAATCAATGTATTCTCCAAGTCTAGCAATTAAAGAATCTATTCCACTGACAATAGGTCTACCAGGAGGTCTTTCTATATTCTTATGCATTTTGGGCAAAAAGTATAGAATAGGTGTCCTACAGGTGGTCGGTAATAGATAATCTCATTCTTTTTTCAATAAGAGATCCTTTTTGTAACCCTTATTAATTAACTTCTCTAGTTCTTTTTTTCAAACGTGAAGGGGATTTTTATTTAATTTTATGTATGTATCTTTGGTACGCAAAACTGTAGAAATATGTTGAATTTTACATCTTCATGAATGCCGATTGCAACTCCCCTAGAGTTACTTGAATCAGAGGTACTATAGTACCATAACGGGTAGTGCAAAGAATATAAACGCACTTGAGTGTGGTGGGATAGGTGTGTTTCCTGCAAAAAGGCTATATCGCAATTAAGTTGCCGCAGCTCATGCATAAGCTGGTGTCTCTTTGCAGGAGTGTTGAGACCCCTCACATTATACGTCAGAATACTATATTTTGCCATCGGCATTCATAAATAAGGCACATTTTTTACCATCACTGTTAGTACCAAACTTCCCCCAAGGGCAAGGAAAACCAGGAAGGAGAGAGGGAAAAAAAAAAAAGGAGATTAAACATATATCAAAAGAGAAGGAAAAAAAAAAAGGGAAAAACATACGTTTAAAAAACATTAACAATGTCACTCTTAACAAGTAAAGTATACACCTTGTGAATCCATTACCTAAGTGCAGATACTGGACTAGTGCAAGCTCCTCAGAGCTATTATCGCACTCTGTAGGGGACGTGGCTGCCCCATGTGGCCGCCCCCCGTCCTGCTCTCCCATGTGTAGAGCCCCACCAAATACAGGCCACCACACTGAGCCCCCACGTGCCCCACCTGCACTCTTTCCTAAGACGCCGGATGCCCCCCCCCGCCCGACGGGGGGGGGGGCATCGCGCGGTGCACCAAAGAAACCAACAACCCCAACCC